>NC_139980.1:23963652-24198445 GCF_963993115.1 Abramis brama | reverse complement strand
CGTTCTGGCAGGCATCTACTTCCAAAATGAAAGGCAGTGAAAAATTAGCATAAGCCAACACAGGAGCAGTAGTCAGACGCACCTTCAGATCTTGAAAACTCTCCTCACAAACCTCAGTCCAAGCACTGCTCACAGGTCTCCGCGCACCCTTTTTGTCCTTACTCCCGCCCAGTTCTCCAATCAGATGATACAAGGGAGCCGCAATCACTGAGAAACCTTTAACAAATCGTCTATAATAACTAGCGAACCCCAAAAAGGATCTCAGTGCTGCTACATCCGTTGGTCGGGGCCAATTGGCTACAACAGCGATCTTCTCAGGGTCCGTAGAAACTCCCTGATTGGATATCACATGTCCCAGATACTTCACCTCAGTCTTGAAAAAACAGCACTTCTCCAACTTCACCTTAAGACCTTCTTGATGAAGCCGACTTAGAACCTTGTCCAAACGGTCCAAATGTTGATCTATAGAGCAGGAAAAGACAATAACATCGTCGAGGTAAAGCAACAGAGTTTGAAAGTGCTGAGACCCAAACATGCGCTCCATGAGTCGCTGAAATGTACTTGGTGCATTACATAGCCCAAAGGGCATACGACTAAATCCGAAGAGCCCAAAGGGGGTACAAAAAGCAGTCTTACATTTATCCTTCTCTTCAACAGGCACCTGATTGTAACCGCTTGCCAGCTCTAAAGTTGAAAACCAGCGGGCACCTGAAAGGGCATCAAGGGACTCCTCAATGCGAGGGAGGGGAAAAGCATCTCTCCAAGTTTTGCGATTAAGCTGGCGATAATCCACACATAAAGGCAAAGCACCATCCTTTTTCTTCACTAAAACTATTGGGGATGCATAGGGGCTGCAACTCTCCCTTATTACCTGACTTTCTAAAAGTTGATTTATATGTGCCTTCACAGCATCATATTCAGCAGGTGGAATGCGTCTATACCTTTGTCGTACAGGTACCTCACCCGCTAAGGGGATCTAAGGGTAGTACAACCTAAATCTCCCTCATGGGTAGCAAACACTGACTGATACTTTGTCAATAGACAAATAACTTTACTCTGCTCTGACTCAAAGAGGGCGGACAAGTCAACTGACTGTATCAACTGCTGTACTTTACCAACTTGCACTTGTTGCATAGTTGCCTGGACTTCCCCCGCCCCCAGTGAAAAGAGAACCTCCTCAACTCCTGCAGGTAAGCTAACTATTTGTGCTGGCTTTAACGTCCCTAAGGCGCAGCGCGAAGGAACGCGAGCATCAATACTGCCAACATTAATCACAGGAACATAAGCTGTACCTTTAAACAGCTGTACTACAGCAGGGATTACTAGCACTCCAGCAGGAAGCACAACATTTGACAATGGCTCAAAAACAACAGTCTTAGACTGGTTAATAAGGTGCCCCTAATTTCATGGCGCCCCCTGGTAAGTGGACAGGGTACCTGCCCCTAACTCTTGCAATCCCGGTACTGGACCTAACCGACGAGGTAGTATCATGACAAAACTGGAGAGCCTGTTGCCACACCTTAGGGGCCTGCTGGACACATGGGAGGCTGAAAAGAGAAGCACCATGCTGGCTGAACAACAAGTCATAACACTCACTGATAATATTCATTCCCAGAACACCAGGAATATTTGTCTTTGACCACAAACTAGGGGTGTCTTTTACCACAAGGATCCCCTTATTCGGAATAACTTTTCCCAACACCTCTACATCGGGGGCACTTCCAACACTTCATTTATAAGCCTAAACAGAGCATGAGAATACTCCTGTAATGATTCACCCTCAAGTTGTTTACGGGAAAAAAAATTCTCTTGCAATGCAACATAAGACTGAGGACATCCATACATTCCTTGGAGGATAGAAAGAATCTTTTCTGGATCCTCCCTCTCTGCTCGAGACCTATATTTGATTTCATTTTTGGCTTTCCCCTCCAAATGATCATAGATAAAGTAAGCTTGATCAACAGATGTTAAACCCCGAGCCCGCACACTTGCGTGGACCTCATCTACCCATTCGGCTACTCCGATTCCCACAGTACCTCTAAAAACAGGGCACTTCCTTTCCCTGGGCACATACACCAAACGATCATGAAACCCATTAGACTGAAATGAAGACCTGGGAATATCGGGAACAACATTAGTGGGTTCAGTTCTTATAGGAGCAGCCTGAGCCTCTAGAAGGCGTTGATTATCAGTTCTTAGCTGCTGAACCAAGTCCCGCAACTCCTGCAGCTCCATATCCATAGTCACCAGGCACAGTTCCTTCCGTCGTCCTCACTAGAAGCAATCACCTGGCGAAACACCTTCCTGTTGAGTGTTTATAGGCCACTGCTGTTTTGCAAAAAAAAAAGAAAATCACACAAAAAAAGAAGAAAAAGAAACACCAACCGCTAGGTATATAATGAAAAAAAAAACTATTACACCTGGAAGTCACGTCTCGTTTTACACAAGCAAAAGATTTATCCTGCCGACTACGCCAGATGTAACTGTGGCGTGAGGTCACAATTGATCCCGACTACGCCACCGGGGTTGAATACCCACGGAAATAACTTAACAGCAACACAAGTTCAAATAGACAGTACTGAATGGAAGAACGAAGACGTGACTTTCAAGCTCAAATCTTTTATTGCACAGGAGTCATGAAACTCTGAATCAACAATCAACTTTAATGCTGAATACTATAAAAGAGGGATCACAATTTAATAAATATAGACATTAGGTCAATTATTAAAATCACAACCCACCAGTCTTAAAACAGGAGTAACCAAGCCTGTGGGAAGAAGAGGAAGAGTCGCTGGGCCACGGACCCACAGCCCTAAGAGCACACACCACACATGCACGGTTCTCAAGATCATTAACCAACCACTTCTAAAGCAAAGTGTAGTGAATAATACAAACCACTCCACACGCCCAAATCAATACAAGCAGTGAAGAGTGAGCAGTGAAGAGAGAAGGCCCAGATGACCCCAGAGGATAGTACTCCCACACAGGCTGGCTCCTAAAACACAGGGGATATGAATTAACCCTCCTTTCACGTCACATAAACCTTAGCGGTTGGTCTAAACCAAACTCACATAGTAAAATCAATTACAAACATCAAAAAGAAATCAATTCAAAACAGAAAAATCAGTATAGGAATAAAATCATAAGCAAAACAGCAGGGCCTAGACGTCAGAGGTCCACATAGAACTCCACAAAGAAAGATCTGCCAAATAAAAACAAAACATAAATAAACAAACCATATTCAAATCTGAAATACATGATTTTTAGATAACCAAATAATTATACATAAACATTTATCAAAGAAACGATCCTAACAATCTGACACACACACATACCTCTGCCGTAATCCAAGAGTGGATTAAACTGGGTGATACAGCTCATTGCTGTAGGCTACACACGGCGTTCATCACGCGACACTAGCCACATTCAAAATACACGATTGTTAGATAACCAAATAATTATACATAAACATTTATCAACGAAACGATCCTAACAATCTGACACACACACACACACACACACACACACATACCTCTGCCATAATCCAAGAGTGGAATAGACTGGGTGATACAGCTCATTGCTATAGGCTACACACGGCATTCGTCACGCGACACTAGCCACGTTAATCACCCACGCGCTCACACTCGTGTATCGAGGATTTCCTCCCTGTGTTCAACACAGAATCAACAATATAAATAAACTAAACATCTCTATACATTACCGCAAATGCCAAACTCACACCTCGCTATGGCGCTTCGGGGTCACAACACCGGAAGGAGACGGAAGAGAAAACGTCAGGTGGTCTACTAACCTTTGCGCTATTTATAGAGCAAACTAACTACACGCCCCACCCCGTACACCATCCTTATTCACTCGGTCACATATACATAAGATAAAATTATACAATTATGAATTATACCTGATGGTGCAACAACAGTGGTCATTCTGAGCAGCCTGTGATTAGGTTGTTGATTTAATTGACTGTTTTCATTGGATGTGAAGCCAGCAGTAACTGTCACCAAATATAGTTTTTTTTAACCCAGAAATTCGGGGGGAATGTCCAAATCAATAATGAGATGGAACAAGACATTTAGCTTTAGTTACAGTTTGACAAAGGTCAAAATAAATGAGAAGTGAAAAAATTATACACACAATCACAGACCTTCCTAAATCCGGCTGGAGTTAGATTTCTCAGAGGAGCTTTAAATTAGTTGAAAATCAGTACGTAATTTGTTTAGTAAATTTTATGGAGGCTGTGTGAGGAAAAACACTGACATGTTCCAATTCAGAATTAAAGGCTCATTTACCTGACATCCTCCTCAGGGGAAAACTTGTCTCATCCGAATGAGATCCAGCTTTACACTGCATCTGACATGATGACATGGGTAGTTTACAAAAGAAAACAGCTGAAGTGCTGTCAAAAAGTGAGACCTTCTTGTTTTAAAATGTTTTAAAAAAAACATTAAATATTTGTTTTTACATTATTAAAATGTCTAGTATTCCTAGAAAAACATTTTGAAAGATTGGAAGTAGCAAGAGATTTCTTCTTAATGATTTTCTGTCCTCTTCACGGATTTGATTAGCTTTCATGTCTTTTTTCATCTCTCCCCTGCTCTCGACCCCTGATTTGCATTCCTTTCTGGGTCTGTCTATTCCTGTCTTTCTTCATCCCTCTCTGTCTTCCCATTTTTTTCTCCCAGGGGAGTCGCCGTCTCACTGCCGAAACATTTCCTGAGCGGCTGAAAAAACGCCACTCAGCTCCCAGCTGGCATGTCAGCATCTGCTGTGTCTGTGTTATGATCTCTGGTCTGACTTTTGGTTTTACAAAGCATGCGATGGAGACCTTCTGACCTTCAGTTTAGGCTTTTCTTTAGAGGCCAACCTGCTGAAAGTTTTGTGGTGTGAGGCTGAGAGAAGTGTGAGGAAATGGATGGTTAGTCCTCTCTGGGTTTGTGGTTTTGAGTGAGCGGAGCATGTGTGTGGTCGATGATTCGGCCATTGGTGCCAGGTCTTTGTCTATAAGATATCTGACACAATGAAACAAATGTACTTTACATCAGAGCAACATTTGTTGTGAGTTTATGCACTTTATATCACATGAAGTGGTTCAACAATAATCTTTTTTGTTTTTTGTTGGCCCTTTTGGGCTCATATGAATATTGACAAATTCTTTGCACCAGTTTACAGTTGGATTCCATTACACTTGCCATTGCCATTAACAAGCTCATACTGTACCAAAACTGGATCAACTTTTGCTGTAAAACCGATGATATATAATGCAAAATGTGAGTGATTTGTTTGTCACATTCATCCTATTCAAGCTGATGATGCCAATACACTTGGGACAGCCTAGCTTTTCAAAGATCTCGCATTTTTAACAAAACTTTGTGCAGCTATGTTATCCAGATATATAGGCTATCATTACTTTGGTCATAATTGTAAACCAACAGCGTTTGCATTTTACAATTCAGTTAAGTCCATTTATGTCATGAGAAAGTTATGCAACCAGTGACTTGGCAAGGCTTAAAAACAAATGTACATCAACCACCACTCTATATGTTAGGGCCAGCAGTCTTACATTGCAGCCAATGTTTCTGCTTTTTGAATTATTGTATGTTGAGAGTAATAGAAGCCACATGTTATGTAGATACCAGTCATATGTTGCTGAGATGAGCTGATTTATAGTGAAGCATTGCTCAAGAAAAGGACCAAGAAACTTTGAACATGGTCCAGACTAATTTTTTTTAGCATATGACATAAACTGTGTGTAAAATTTACTCTTATTTTAACTGTTTGAACTTATTTTAACTCTTCTAAATGTTGAGTCAAATCTTGAGTAAAAAGTCAAACAAGAGACTTTTAGACAGTCAGACATGTCATAAGGGCTTAGCTCTTACACTCTCTGTCAATAAACCTTCTGAGTATCCAACAGCAGTGCAGGTTGGGAAGAACATTTTGCTCAATGTAGCTTTCCCACTTGTGTGAGGTTTACTTGTGTATTTTAAAGACATATCCCGTAAGTATGGAGTTATTCTTGTGCCAATAATAATGAACGTAGCTTTTCAAGAAACTAATGAAAATATAAATTGAAACTAAATAAATTATCTCTGAAACTGAAAAAGAATAAATCGCAGGCAAATTTTTTTACTTAGTTTTTAATACACTGCATGTTTTGCTAACTATTTCTCATATTTCAATCGCTGATCTGAACTTACAGATGCGCTTCCAGAGTTTTCATTTACGCTTCTGAAGTTTTCGTTTACGCTTCTGAAGTTTTCGTTCGCCGTTCTGACACATTTCTCTCGTGGGGGCGGGGCTAGTAGCAGTGTGTTCTCATTGGTTATTGAGTTTTTGATTGACAGCTTCGTGACCTGGAAGTGAAAACGTCAGTGGTGTGTTTATATGTGGATGTGAGCGTCTGTAATCGCAGCTTTCTATTTCATTTTAGTGATATTAAGTTATGTTTGTTTTTTAATTTGATCTTTATTTACCTGCTGCTATACTTAGTTGGCAGAAGCTTTTAGGAGCACAAGAGATCTATTCAGTCTATTCAGGTGTAATTGTAGGCCTACATTAAAGTACTGTATATAATACTTAAAATATTGTAGTGTCCAATGTTTTCGGAGAATATTTGTTTATTCATGATGATTCCTTTACATGTTAGGCTCTGATTAGGTTGAGCTGTTACAATTTAAAGAGAATACTAGCAAACGTGTGGGATATATTCAGCCGTCAAGAAAGTTTCACTTCAACCAGGTAATCAAGGTTGGCAACCATGGCCATCACACTACTCATTGTTAGCATGATATACGTTTACACCATCAAAATTAATGATCACTTAAATAAGAGGAATTTAAACAATATGAAAATTACAGTCGTGGCCTGCTGTCAGATACAGACCTCAAAGGGCATTTCATTACATATGTCACACAAAGAATGTTCTTGTTGCCATTTTTTTAAAATTGATAATTGTATTTAGTTATTTCATTTAATTAACACTATCTTCTAACATTTAAAATTGTAAATATATTTTAACAATCATCAACCGTTTCAATCGTGACTTATACTACCAGGGACTACAGGTGGAAATTAGCACATGTGCTACAACCTGGTAAAATGCAACTCTCCTTTTTAAGGTTAATGTATATTTTACATTGTCCCTGTTCAAATAAATAAATAATAAAAATAAAAAAATAAAAAATGAATGTAATTGAAAATATGAATTCAAATAAATGTACATTCTTTATTGTCACTAAAGCATACACAAGTATCAGAGTGAAAGTCTTGGATGCAATTATGTTGTGACAGGAAAGACCAGAATCCACAGAACATTAACTGCATAATATACATGTAATGCACAGTATTCTCATGATATACATTACTATACAAAATGCACAATTACAAATACAGAATACATTTTAAAAATTCATATACATTTTAAATGTTGCAATGATTCTTTGAACAGTTCCTGTTGCAGTACAAGTAACAAAGCAGTGACTGGACACAAGCAGTACAAGGATAGTCCACCCAAAACATGAGAATTCTCTCATCATTTACTCTCCTTCATGCCATCCCAGATGTATATGACTTTCTTCTTCACAGAAACATAGACAAAGATTTTTAAGGAAATAATCCATCTCTGTGAGTCCATAATACAAGTGGACTGTAACCCATGTACGTAAGACAGTTGGTCGGAAGTGATTTTTAATAGTTAAAACAGTTTACATTATTAGTATTTTTCTTATCTAGCCTATTGTTTGACTTCAGAAGGCATTGACTCATCCACTGAGGTCGCATGGATTACCGTCACGCTCACTGTGTGTGGTTTTTAAAGCGTCTTTAGGACTCGCAGACAGGGCCGTGCACAGACATTTTGAGGGGCAGTGGCTTAAACCAAAAAAGGGGGCATTATAAGGAGTTTGAATGAGGCAGTATATCATCTTAATACAGAAAATTAAAAACAACTATTTTATATGGGCAATAAGATTACAATTAGGATTTAGTGCAAAATCAAGTTATGTTGTTATAATTACTCTTCCAATTAAATAATTAAATGTCAATGCCAGTTTAACTGTCTGATGCTCAGTGGGCTCTCACTCTCTGAGCTGCCTCATCCTATGGAAGTAGTATAGACATTTAATTTAATATTATGCACTTAAAGTATAAATTGAAATGATATACAGGTTACAACAGTTATAAAGTCACACCGGGGTAAAATGCGCATTTGACTTAATTCTCTTTTATACCACTCAATGGCACAAATTCTGCTCAGCACTTTTTTTCATAAACGCTTTTGATGATGGACTTGGAAATTTGGCTGATCATTGACTTGATCAAAGTTGATTTAATCTACTATTTTATATATATTTTTTAATGTTTTAGACTTACGTAGCAATTTAAATACAAAGATCTCAAGAATCTTGTTTCTGTATTTTTAAAATGAAAATTATGACAGATAGCCTATATTTATTGAACAAACATTTATTATTTAATTTATCAAAATAACTCCAAAATTGTTATAAACTTTACTAAAGTGATTGGTTTGAACAAGTATCAACTTAGACATTATTAAAAGCATATTAATTTAGCTTAAGTATTTTTATCAATACTGTGTGTCTTACCATGCTGGTTTTACCCCGTGTGTACCTCCTTGCCACCTCATACATTAATACGATTTTTAAACAAACCACCTTTCTGATTTATTTTCACACAAAATCTGTTGCTCCATAAATTTTCAAACATTGCTCTGCAATCATACACTGGGAGTAGTGAAAATTAGAATTCTTGTTCAATCAAATTATTTAACCTGATCTAATCTAATATAAATAACACTAATAAATAAATCACGAATAAATAAATAACATTTTCTGTTGTTTGCAGATTTTGTCGACAAAAAAACAATGCCTTCACAAAATTAGAAGAACAGAGTGAGAAAGAGCAAAGACAAAGCCTATTCAACATGGCAAAAATTGAATCAAAGTTCTAGAAAGCCAGAGGGTAAATCCTTATGTATAGAATATTTAGCAGACAGTTTTTCACACTTTAACTCCTGTAAATATATTTCCCATTATAATCAGTTGCCTTAGTTGATATAGTATCTATCTATAACATACATCATATTTATAATATTTTAATGAGACCATATTAACATTATACATAATAAAAAGGTAATATACTATATATTATCTAAATGTGTTCTAATCTAAATGAATAGTACCTTAGTATAGTAGGTTACAAGGTGGCTAACGGCACAAAACACATTTGCTTTTCTTCCAAGAACATGGATGTTGCACGAGTTGTAACTTGTTAGCACTATTTGAAGACCAGGAGCAAAACATTTTGCGACAGAAATACAAAAACATATTACCAAAATACTAATTTTGTGGATCGACTACTGTCTGTAATGTGGATTGTAATTTGTAATCGACCTGTGAATGGGACGAAATTCTATTCTGAAACTGTCGTCGGAGAGCGGGCACATGCTTGTCTACGAGTGACGCTGCGGAGCGAGCAGGAAAACACGGAGCGGATTAGCGGAATCAGTGGATCTTTAGCGGAGCGATAACATAACGTTTTTATGGGAATCTTCTGGATGGTTAGGGAGGGGGGCGAGAGGGGCACCTCAGCTGATGAGGGCAGATGGGCAGTGGCTCTAGCCACCGGGCCACCCCCCTGTGCACGGCCCTGCTCGCAGAGATGGATTACTTTCCTTACTATCTTAATTCGTGTTTATCAGTAGAAAGAAAGTAAAATGCATCTGGGACAGCATGAGGGGTGAGTAAAATAAGTGAGAATTGTATTTTTGGGTGAACTATCCCCTTAACATTCATATGCTGTTGGTATGCTAATCCAAGATCAGCATAGACTAATAAGAATAAAGCGCAACCTCTTGTGTACTTGTGAACTGTGTTTGTTTTAATCTAGAGGAAATTGAAATATTTGCTAGTTTATATTAAAATATATCAGGTGTCTGAAGATCAAGATCCCAATCATTCAAAGGTGATGTGTCTGAACAAAGTAAGATTATTGTCTGATAGGGACTGTGGATCTCTGGTACTATCACTCCATCAGCATCACTCTGTGTCAGCATCAGAATTTTGTTTATGGAAAAGTTGCTCCACTCCCTGGAAAATGAGAGAGGAAATGTATTATAATCTAATACAAACTGCTTTGAACTCCCACATACAGTAACAAGTTGCAGACTTAAAATATTTATTATATATATATTTAAGGGATTTTACAGTACTAAATATTTACCTCGGAGTCTTGCAGCGTTTATCATCTGTAATACGGTTGTGTAATCAGTAGATGGCTGTATAGCCCTATATATAAACATATGGCTGTGTATTCCCCAGTTGCTGGATGTTTTCAGTCATAATTACTTGCATGTATTAAGTTTTTAATTTGGACATATATTTATTATTAAAGACTATTAAAGATTAAACATTTTTCTCAGAAATGTTCATTTGAAGTGCACTTTTTTTTCATTATTATTAGTCAAATATGGACACAGAAAAAGCATCTTGTTACTCATACTAGCTACCGGTACATATAATAGCTTTATCAGTCATCTTCATCACACAAAAGTAATCAGAATAAATATTGTGACCAGGGCGATACTTCAAAATAATTGAGTGTTTACATATTACGAACAGAGACGTGTTCTGTGGTCAAGTCATGTCTCTCCTCTTTCAAAAACTCTGCATCGCAAATTAATCAGCAATTGAGAAATTCAGGTTTAAATAGCTTTATCGGCATGGTAAAAAAAGGCTTTCATTTGCCAAGGTTGAATCAGGCAGTGATTGACAGCGCTCTGGTCCTATGGCATCGGTCATTGACTGATACAGTACTTTTTGTACTGTAGGCTACAGTACAGATAGTGTACAGTACTCTAGCCCAATGTTGTTTGGGGTGGCTGGGGGGAAATATGATCTAATCGAAGCAAATATGATCTAATCTAAGACTGTAACCGAATGTAGATAAACAAGTCATGTAATGATTGGGCTAAGAGTTAAATCAAGACAACACAACTGTATAATGTTATAGGCTCTCACTGAGCTCTAAAATGCCTCTCCACCTGAAAAAAGCCAGTACTGTATTATAAATAGTATTAGTATAGTATTAATGAAAAAAAAATCAGACTTACCACGAGTAGGCTAACGTTATCCAGTATCCTCCTGATATAGCGACGATGACTAATGATAAATATCATTCGTCTGTACTATTCCTTCTATAAGAAATCATCTCAACAAAATAGTGTAGCAGCAAATAAATACAGATATAAACTTAATATCACTAAAATGAAATAGAAAGCTGCTATTACAGACGCTCACATCCACACATAAACACACCACTGACGTCTTCACTTCCAGGTCACGAAGCTGTCAATCAAAAACTCAGTAACCAATGAGAACACACTGCTACTAGCCCCGCCCCCACGAGAGAAATGTGTCAGAACGGTGAACGAAAACTTCAGAAGCGTAAACGAAAACTTCAGAAGCGGAAATGAAAACTCTGGAAGCGCATTTGTAAGTTCAGATCAGCGATTGAAATATGAGAAATAGTTAGCAAAACATGCAGTGTATTAAAAACGAAATCAAAAAATTTGCCTGCAATTTATTCTTTTTCAGTTTCAGAGATAATTTATTTAGTTTCAATTTATATTTTCATTAGTTTCTTGAAAAGCTACGTTCATTATTATTGGCACAAGAATAATTCCATACGTAAGCATGGTTTGTTTTTGAGGTAGAAAGACAAAGAAATCATCCTTCAGAAATCATTCTAATATGCTGATTTGGTGTTTAAGAAACCAATATTATGCTTAATATTTTGTGGAAACGGTGATAATTTTTTTTCCAGAATTCCAGGAATTTCAAATAGAAATCTTTTGTAACATTATAAATGTCTTTACTGTCACTTTTGATCAACTTAATCCTTGTTAAATAAAAGTATTCATTTCCAAAAAAATCTTATTCATCTCAAGCTTTTGAAAGGTAGTATATCAATTGAAAATTACTTTTTAAAAATACTGTAGTATGTAATAACTGTCTTCATCTGCTTTTGCAGTTCCTCACTCGGAACACAATATAATTAAAGTAGATTTGTGTATTTTCTGAACACATTTTGTGGTGCTTGCCCATGTATAACATGTTGCCATGATTCTAGGGTATTGTAAGTTGTTCTTTGTGGTTGGTAGGGTGTTTTGGGTGGCTGCTAGGTGGTTGTTTACTGAACCAAATCGACAAAAGAGCCCATCTCCAAGTCTCTGTGAAAAGTCTGCTACACATGTCTCCTTCAATGCAAGTTTTTTTGGATATTTTTTTACTTCAGAAATCTTGTCCCTCTATATATTCCCTCCTCATCTTGTATATAGTTGTATAATGGCTGATTACGTACTTTGGGGGGAATAATAAGCTTTTGTCTTATAATGGACTTTAATTATATCCTTTGATATTCAGTACAAACCATTTATGTTTTGCACACCCTTAAGTTCTGATTATTTGAAGTTTTTTGTTATGCTGGCGGCAGCTGCAGTCACATACTGAAGGAAGCATCTTGACCTGTTTCGACAGTTTTATGGGGTGCTGTCGCATCAACAGCCATTCTAAGGTGTCAATCAAGTTTTGGACACTCCTCCAGAGAGCTCCTTATGGAAACCCTAAGCCTTCCTTAGCCAATGACATACACCCCAACCCAAGTCCAAACCAATCATGCTACTGGCCTAAATTAGAAACAGATTGGTTTTTAGACCCCTGAATCAAGTGTAGTCCTTGCATTCTGAAGTTGTCAGCAATAGCTTGCTTCTGTTCTGTATCATTAACACACAATTTGTAAATATCTTTTGTGAAGGCCTCAGTGTTAGCTAAATTGGATTTTTTTTTGTCTCCATACTCCATGCTATAGGTGTTTCAGCATGTATGAATCACTCTAGGGTTTTGAGTTTTGTGAGTTTGTCCTGAACACTGGTTGTGGTGATTTGGAGGCAATCCCGGTGCATATTGAACTGTTCCTTTATATCAGTCATCTTTTTTTTTCTTCCTTTCTTACAAAGGCTTACTGTTTTGGTAGTTTCCTGGCAAGATGCTGAATATTTGCTGTCAGCGGATGTTTTTAAACATTTTATTACTGTTATTTCCTCCGCATGTTTAACAGTGCATGATGTCAATTCTGTTAGTAATTAGGTGTATTCATTATGTTATTTTTGGACTCGATTGCTGACTTATATAACTACAATTTATAAATATAGCTGCAAGCAGCAATCATCGGGGTCCAAGCACCAATGGCCCATGTGAATGATTAGCGATCCAATTGAATGGGTTCAAAATAGATGTGGTGTATGTGTGGACTCATATTCAACATTTAAATTTAGATTAAATACTTGGACAGGAGCACAGGACAATTTTAAATGAATGTGAAGATTTGCAGCTCAAAACTTTATATCTCAAGGCACTTTATTATTATAATTATTATTATTGTGACAGAGACATCAAATGGTCTTTTTATTTTAAATGTACAGCAGTATACAAATTATACAGTTATACAAATGAATTAGATCAATGCATTTATTTCCCTTCAGAGGGATGGAAACCGATAGAAAAACATTAGGCTTAAAAGAGTCCACCTTATCCTGTGTTTTCACACAATGTACAAATATATTGATTTTCATAACAGTAGGCCGTTCAGATTTGCTGTTAGCCGCTGAAATTTGATTGGCTGCTGGAGGCCCCTATTGGCAAAATTTTACAAAACTTTGTGTGTGTCCTCGGCTCAGAATGTCCTGTTTTCTTTGTGTGTCAAGTTTTGTTAAGCTTGGATATTGCGTTCAGCAGCTTTAGTTCAACTCAGAAAAATAGCCTCACCGATTAATTAACTTCTATCTTTGCAATACTTCAATTAATTAAAGTTCTTTTGATACATTTTTGCCAGCACTGTCCCTAGCTGCGGTGTGCCTATTTTGGCGAAGATCAGCCTAATGGCCTAGGAGGAGTTTGAAAAAGTAGATTTTTAAGAAAATCTAAAATGGTGGGAAAATGTTATAGGCAGAAATGAAATAGGTGATTTTCATCTTGTAGACCTGGATTCAAGGGTTCAGGGGAAATAATAATTGAATTTATAGCAATTAATATATCTAAAGATATGATCCAAAACAAAAATAATACCCCTAAATATGATAATCAAATGTCCCATCTTGGATCTACAAACAAAATAAGATGTAAAGGAAATTGCTACAGAAAGACTTCTATATGAACATTTAAAAAAAAAAGAGAGGATGATCTCAGAAAAGTGCCACAGCAGTGAAACAGTAATTTCAACTATCTACACTGACATCATAGTATTGTCATTGTGGTCAGTGCCCCGTAATAAATACAACATGTTTATCCCTGGAGCATAAACAGCATCTGATGCTCTTAATCATTCAATTTCATAGTACATAATGAGTTTGATTCAGATTCTCATGATTGCTGGAATAAAAGAGATGAAAACAAATGTTCAGGGCTGTTAATATGATTGCTTCCACATCTATATAAACTCTCTGGTCTTTGGCAGGATAGATGTGGTGGAGGCTTAGTAACTCAACTTCCACAGTGGTTTCCCAGGCTCCATCCATCTCTTTTTAAGCGTTTTCCTTAATTTCTCATTTAGACGGACAAGCTGAAATAATTTGGCCTTTAGTGAAGTAAACCTTTTATTTTTTTAAATGATATTTTAATAATAATAATAAAAGACAGAGAGCATAGGGATAGCATTTCTAGGTCTGTTTAGTTTAATAACCTCTCTTTGTGAGACTTTGCCACCTAATCTTTCTTTCTTGTGTTAATCTGTTAATCAGGTTAGAAAGTTGCAGATAAGGCAATTCTGAAACTTCTGGAGCTTATAATGTTTTTGTGACATTTTTTCCTCAAAAGATCAAGGTAAATGTGCTCATACTATGACCACTTGAATGTTAAATGCTAACTGCAAACATGTCTCATGAGAAAATGCTTTGGCTGTTTCTTTTAATGATCTAAACTGACCAAAAATCAAATAGCTTAAATATAACACTTCCTCTTTCTTTTTAATATGGTTAATTTCCGTTCTCAGGTTTTTCCTCTCTTTTATGCTCCATGATCTTAAATGCATCACTTTTTGACCATCCTTCTCCTAAATGTCTTCCAAAATTAATTGTCATTAATTTTTTGCCTTTTCAAAGGAAATGCAACTGGCATTTAAGAGCCCTCATAGCATGTTACCATTTATCTGCTTCTTTTTGTTTTTGTTTCCATGTACTTTTTGCCCCAGTTCCCTTTAACTGTGATGCCGCTCTTAGGTCAGAGGAGAGGTAAAAGAAGACCAGTGCCCAGGCTGCTAAGATAAAACTCTGTAATCGAGAGAAACGTCCCAGGACTGTGTAAACTTTTCCATTCATGAAAGCATTTACTTGAAAGGCAGTTCAGCATGCACAGCAGTCAAAATTACTATCCTGTTACTCTTAAACATGGCTTTGATCGCCTAAATGTTCTTTTTCTACACTTCAAGGGTTTCTCACACTGCCAAAATATGGTTGCTCTGAAATGATCTCTCGGGGGAGATTTTAGAGTTTTAGTTGTTTATACAATGTTTTTCTTTGTTCACCATAAACTAAAAGCAAACCATAAAAAAACAGTTATACATTTTTATTTGTTGAAGATGGTAATATCAGAATACACTTCAGAGATACTGAATGCATGAAAAATATATTAGAGTCTCTCTTGCACAGCCCCTATAATTTTTGTGTCAAGAAATTTGTATTTTTTGGACTCTAATGCACTTTCTGACTTCTTCAACATAAAATGCTTTTGATTTGATTTAAAGGGGATGTATTTGCTGAGTGGTTTGGGAAAAGCTTCCCTTTTATAGACTATTTGTTTGAAATTCTCCCTGCGTTTAACAAAATAATCATACTAATGTGACTATTTTGTGTTATTAAATATGTGCCTGATTGCAATGTGTATGAATGTTGTGTGTGATTTGTTAAGTTCAGTACAGGCTGTCGTCTTGGCACCACTATAGTTATCTTTTAAGCTTCCTTGGGAAAAAACATGTTTAACAGTTTTACAGCTCATCAAACCTTGAACAAAGAAAGAAAGCTGGAAAGCAGAGACAACATGGCTTTAGAAACAGCACACAAAGTAATTTGCCTTGCACACTGACACAGGCAACCGCAGCACAATGACCTCACGCCAGACTCTCTCGCCGCTGACAGAAGAGCATACCTGAGTTATAAGGTCTTTCCTATTATGAAGGAGAACAGCTGATGGGAACATAATGAGAACAGGCTGGTCTTTCAGAACAGAGCCACTGCCAGTTAGACCCAGCGGGGTTACCTACCACAGCATGCTACGCCAATTAATTCTATACTTGGACTGCACAATTAAATAAATTAAAATGTAACTTGTGAAATTGCCTTGTCCAATTATTCAAATATTAAAATGTACTCGCATAACAGTTTATCTGGTCTGGCCTTTAAGCTTGTAATATGGGCACAAGCGACACAAACTCAATGTAGTATAAGGTTTAAATAGAAAAAATAGTGTTCTCACTTTTGGCCACTATGTATGAGATTTCTCTGTCACTGCATCTTTGTGACCTTTCTAGGTCTCAGAAAACCTTCTGGCACTGAACAGGAAGCTCCCTGTCACCCCGGTTCAACTGTGACCCTTGATTCTAGACATCCGCCACTGGCTGCCAGCACAAATATTTAGCATCTGTGTGGACAAAACAGAACCCATTTTTATCTTTCAATCTATGAGGTCATTTGACCATGATCCAGCAGCTTATTTTTGCCTCTAACAGCAATCATTGTGTTTCTGCAGAGATTGGACCCATTACAATAACAACAGATCCAAAGAAGTTCCAGGATGAGCTGCGGGAGCTTTACGTCCAGGTGAGTTCATGCGCTTTACTTTGGGTTTGTTGACATGTTTGATCACAGCTCTATTTGAATCCATATTCAGTCCAAGAATGAGCCTTAACTGGCAAATAAAGACTGCAAACATGTTGTACTGTAATCAATAGAGAATGGTGACTCTGCTGTTCAAAACTGAAGTATTGCACCCATGACATGGCATTTTTGGCTTGTATGACAGTATATCTGGCAGGTACAATGATTTGAATGAGCACCTTTGTGATTTGTCAGCAATGTACTCTCCAAGTGATCCAGATTGTTATCCGGGGTCCAAAGAAATTTTGAGAGAAAAAGAAAAGATTTTACCAAATGCATTTTTAGGGATTTCAAAGTTAACAGATATTAATTAAAGATCTTTAACCCAATAATTTTGAACGTATTTAACATTCAATATTTAATTTTCTAATTTATGATGTTCATTCAGATTTCTATGTAGTGTTTGAAATTTGAAAATCTTAAATCTCGTTATTATATTATTGACAGACCTAGTTTTTGTGATTGGTGTGATTTCGGAGGTGAATTGCCATGTGGTGTTTGGTGTTTTAAGCCCCCAACGGCACCTTCCAGGCAGCGAGGGGATGGGTAGGTTTAAGGTTGAGGGTAGGGTTAGCTGCCTCTAAGGAGCCATTGGGGGCTTAAAACACCATAGAGCATTGCCATGTCCATTTGACATGGACTCCCCATTAAGGAAGCAATGTCTGCTCAGAATGAGTCTAAAGTATCTTCTTTGTATTTTTCTCGCTCTCAGCATCTGTCTCAGCTGTTTGGGGCAAAGCAGTGGAAATGCAGACTCACTGATTAAGTGCAGTTCTGTATTGGAACAAATAAATTTTTTCTCTCTCTGAGGCAGAAGTTCAAGCAGAGCAGGATTCGGTCTAGTTTGTTTGGAGTTTGTAAAAGGGATTAATTACTTAAATCACTGTTTGCTGGTAATGTCTTTTCCAGTGCTTGAGAACAACCTTCATAACCTTTCTTACAATCTTTTCATTGTTCTATGTTTGGGTTTGCTATCTGCTGTGTGCGTGCGTGTATGTGTGTGTGTGTTTGTTTGTGTAAAGAACAGAGAAGCAAAGATCACTCGCTTCCAGATGTTTCATTTAGACACGTGCCCCCTGGAACGCATGGAGACAAGAATCTTAACCCTCCATGTGAGAAAAGACAGACATACCTATATCAGATACATTGATGTACACAAACATTTTACTTTTATCCATGTTGGTTTAAAGGAAGGAACATTTCTAAAAACTCTTGGAAGTCATCCATTTAGGTCCAAGATTGTGCTCCACGTTTCATTCCAAGGTCAACATCAGTTGCAGGCATGACTCCCATGACAAGCTTTACAGCATGCCGTACATTTCTACTTTCATGATTAGGCCAAATCTACTTGCTGTCTGACCTGCTCGCTGCCCTTTTCCTACTTGTTGCAATTAAGATGAATATCTGCCTTTGAGGAATCTGAATGTTCCATCGACAGAACACATTGACTGTGTGCTCACATTAATTTTGATTTATTTGTGCAGCACTTTTTACAATACACATTGTTCCAAATCAGTTTGACAGAAAAGAGAAGATAAATAAAGAAGATAAAAGGCAAAGAAAAATAGGGTTACAATGAGCAAGCCAAGTGTAAGAGGAAATACTGTAGCTCAAACAGATGACCATGGGGTAACACTTTAGAATACTGTTCCTTCATTAATGAATAACTACACAGGAACAAATGAGTAATGCACGATTAATATTGTAGTAACTACTATTAACTAACAAGAAACTCTGATTAACGAATTAGTAAGTCATAGCGTTCAGTCGAATGTGGTAGTTCACTATTAGCTAATCAGTAACTACTATTTTTCAAACCTCACTGAAGACTACTAAGAACTACTATATACAGTTTCATAATTAATATTAATAATGCATAATATATAATAAGGTAATGGTAACTCATTAGTAATTAATCAAGTGTTACTACATCCTTCTAAAGGAACTAATAATAATTTGGATCAGTATTCTAAAGTGAAAAACATGATAACTACCTAATATTGACTGAAGTCATTGTAAGCTTTTGAGATTTTGTAAGGTTTTTGATAGTAATGAGTCAAGTGTTACTACATCTTTCTAAAGGAACTATTAATTATTTGGATCAGTATTCTAAAGTGAAGATCATGATAACACACTAGTAATGACTAAAGTGTTACCAAATCCATTGGAAGGAATTACTATTCAAAATCTTACAAAAAATCTCAAAAGCTTACAATGACTTCAGTCAATATTAGGTAGTTATCATGTTTTTCACTTTAGAATACTGTTCCAAATAATTAGTAGTTCCTTTAGAATGATGTAGTAACACTTGACTCATTACTAGTGGGTTACCATTACCTTTTATTATAAATTATGCATTATTCATGTTAATTACAGGTTTTTTTATTCGCTTTGGTACTATTTTCAAAAGTAAGGTGTACATTTTCAAAACTCTTAGTACAAAAATCCAAACTGATCACACTTGTAACACAGCTAGTCATTCTTTCAAAACCTGATCTCATGCTTTCATTACAGTTATACACTTTTCAGTCCACATAATCATCGTTTCAAACACAAGATTATTGTAATATGTAATGAGAACATTTGGTTTAATCACAGAAACACAACAGTAAGACCTTCTTTCAGTTTAGTACTTTTACGTAACAATCAGCTCATTCAACAGCAAACAATGCAAGATAAATGTTTCAAATCACTGTTGTTGCTGAAATAATTACAGTAATACAGGCTACAGTTGCCACATTCGAAGTAATTGAATCCATAATGTTTGTAATAGTATCTATCCAGTGTGTTATCAAAAGGTGTGATGAAGTACAGCCATGAGGTTCTGTGCTAACAGAGTTTGCTGGCAATACAGTAAATGAGTTCACTCTATACCATTTGACTGAATCTATACTGTAGTGGACCTTTACAGATGAAGGTTGAGTTACAGTAATTCGGCAGTCTCTACCATGGTAATCTGTTTAGAACTGATAAGAATGTAAATGTGTACCTTGAAATGCAATGTAAGTCACTTTGGATAAAAGCGTCTGCCAAATGCATAAATGTAATGTAAATGTTTACAGTATTGCATACATACTGTAATGTAAAATGCTGTATTTGATGCCATCTGTCTCCCTTCTACTGATGCATCTCTGATCAATCTGATGTTTTACAGTCATTGACTGTTTCCTCTCCCTTATATTCTGCTTTACAGTATTTGCACAAATGGCAAATTTCTCTCTCTCTCTCTCTCTCTCTCTCTCTCTCTCTCTCTCTCTCTCTCTCTCTCTCTCTCTCTCTCTCACACACACTCTCTCACACACTCTCACACACACTCTCTCTCTCACACACACACACACACACATGCATGTGCACACACTTTGAACATCGTGGTGGTTATTATCTATAAATCACTTATGTAAAAATAATTCATTACATTTGGTTTTCCATATCAGAAATTGCAAACAAGTTCCATAGAAACTGTGTATAGAATCAATATCTATAGAAATCTATAGGTGCACCAAATGATTCATTGATTAACCATTAAGATCAGTTGGATTAAATAATAGACACATGTATTAAACTGAACAAGAAGAGATGCAAATCAAAAGTTTGATAGTAAGAGCTTTATGAAAGGCAGTTACTGTGAATGAAGCATTTATGTAGATGAAACACTTATTTTGTGTTGTGAAAAGGATACTTTGTGATTTTGTGTATTGTACTTACACAATTGAAAACATGATGAAATGTTTGAAAAAAGTGCACTTTTGATGATCTGTTGGGATATTAGCACTAAGAGTTTTGAAAATGTACACCTAACTTGTGAAAATAGTACCAAAGCAAATAAAAAAAACTGTATGAACCTGCAGATAGTAGTTCTCTGGGAGGTATGAAAAAAATAGTAGTTATTGATTAGCTAATAATGACTACTACATTCATCTGAGCGCGATTACTTAATAATTTGTTAATCAGAGTTTCTTGTTAGTTAATAGTAGTTACTAGAATGTTAATAATGCGTTACTCGTTTGTTCCTGTGTAATTATTCACTATTACATCCCTGAAGGAACAGTATTCTAAAGTGTTACCGACCATGGTTCTAGCAACATCAATGTCTTGGGTTCGATCCACAGGGAATGTAAGAACTGACCAAATATATACCTTGAATTTAGTTTAAGTTGCTTTAGATGGATGCCAGACTGCATGAATGTAAAGAGTGGCAAGGAAAAATTTGAATGTCTACGTAAATGAGGAAGAAACCTTTGAGGAAACCCTCTGTCTCCAAATGACAACATTTGCCATTTACAGCTGTAATGATTCAGGTCTGTGTTCCTCTGTCATGTCCCGTGGTTATCTGTTCCCCATTATGTTGATTAGTCTCCCCAGGTGTTTCAGATTGACCACACCCCCTTGTTATCTTGTTTAGCTTGTTTGTCCTTGTATTTAAGCCCTGTGTATGAGTTCAGTCTTTGTGAGTTCTTGTTTCATTGTTGAGTGCTGTTCCTGGTTTTCCTCTCCCGAGTCATGTTCCCGGAATCTATGTTTGTAAAGTCTAGAGTCTATTTAATAAATTACACTGCATTTGGATCCCGCTTTCTCCTTGTCTCCGCTGCAGCATCACAACAGCAATGTTAAGAAAATGGACAGATAATTGGAGTAGCTAACTAAAAATACAATGGATTAATTGTTCTAGTTCTAATTAATGTGCCGGAAAATCCCATATATATATATATACAATACTGTTTAAAAGTTGAAAATGATTACCTTTATTCAGCAAGGATGCAATAAATTAATCAAACGTAACAGTAAAGACATTTATAATGTCACAAAAGATTTCTATTATATATAAATCCTGTTCTTTTGAACTTTCTATTCATTAGATAATCCTATAAAAATGTATTATGGTTTCCAGAAAAATGTTAAGCAGCAAAACCTTTCAATATTGATAATAATAATAAGAAATGTTTTTTGAGCACCAAATGATTAGAATGATTTCTGAAGGATCATGTGACTTTCTATTGGATCAGGGGGTATTGGCTGTTATTTTAAATTGAAATAATATTTAACAATATTACTGGTTTTACTGTGTTATAAATTATAAATTCAGCCTTAGTGACTTGTCCTCCCTAAAAACTCAAGCTTTATGTCTCCTAGCAATAGAGAAAATAAAATAAAATAATAGATAGCTCTTTGTGTTTTTTCCCCCCACATAATTATTGTTGATTTAATGACAAATAATTATGGATCATTTCAGGGAGGTGGAGATTGTCCAGAGATGAGCATTGGAGCCATCAAGATTGCCCTTGAAATCTCCCTACCAGGGTCCTACATTTATGTGTTTACGGATGCCCGATCAAAAGACTACAAGTTGACCCATGACGTTCTTCAGCTCATTCAGCAGAAACAGTCACAGGTCAAATCATTCTCTCGATTTTATTGAAAGATCTTGCCTGTTTTGGTCGTTACATATTAGCATATTACATATTTATCATTTGTAAGTCACTTTGGATAAAAGCATCTGCTAAATGATCAGTGTGTATGTATGTGGGCAGGTGGTGTTTGTGTTGACCGGTGACTGTGATGACCGATCGCATATCGGCTATAAGGTGTATGAGGAGATCGCCTCGACCAGCTCAGGACAGGTATTCCATCTCGACAAGAAACAAGTCAATGAGGTAAGACTGCTTGGGCTTGTTTGATTTACCCAAAGAATGTCAATTTGCTGTGTCTTTGTGTTTCAGGGAATAGCACGCTGCTGCTATTGTATATTTCCAAGGAGTAATAATGAAATCTCTTAATATTCTGGTTTGGTTTCCAGGCCAGATTTTTATTCACTAGACTACACCACCCCATACAGTATTTGACGATAACCTTAGGATGACAGATTGAATAAATGATTAGAAAGATTAGAAAAGATAATAGAGGTGCTTGAGATCCAGTGACGCAGTATGCTCATGGATGAAGGCTTTACTTAATTTGAGCATGGTAACATGAACATAAGTCCAGGATACTGTTTTATAGTTCTCTGAAAACCAAGGATTTATTTTTTTGATGTTCCAAAAAATTCCTATCAATCCTCTTATGCGGTCAAGATGGTGATCCTCCAGAATTTTGACATTAGAATCAAACACAAACTGAAATATTTGAGAAGACATAAAAGTTATAGTTATAGTTCCAAAAGCACTGCTTCTCAAAATGTACTGTCATTTTAAAATCTCTAAAATCCTAGCCCTTTGCTATAAATTTGTTCGATGTCTCTGTGCTTAAATGGATAGTTAACATTTACTCACCCTCAATTTGTTCCAAATCTGTATATATATATATTTATAACGATTAAAAAATCTATATTATATACATATAAAAATTATCTGATGTACAGACCTCCTGTTAAGTGGTCCTTGTTTCTGTCCTTTTTCCATAGATCCAGAACCCTGCCCAATAATCATAGAAACATCGAAGTTATAAGCCATCTATAAATGTCATCAAACCATACAAACTTACTAATTTTTCAAAAATCTTTTCGCTGCAGGTGTTGAAATGGGTAGAGGAGGCAGTGCAGTCCTCTAAGGTTCACTTGCTCTCGACTGATCACCAAAACGGGCTTGCTAACACCTGGCGGATCCCCTTTGACCCTAGCCTGAAGGAAGTGACTGTTGCCTTAAGCGGCCCTGCACCGAACATCGAAATCCGAAATTCTCAGGGTAAGGAGAACATCTTTGTCCTCTTGTCTGTTTAGAGCCTTCCCAGAACCAACACATAGTGTAGAGTGACGAAGAACTGAAGCATGAACCTCTTGTGCTCCTAGGAAAACTTATCGGGATGAAGGAAGGTCTGTCTGAGCTCCTTCACATCCCAAATTCTGCCAAAGTCCTCAACCTGAAAGACCCAGCGCCAGGAATGTGGACCATAAAGGTGATGAACTGGTTTATCGCAGACTAAGATGCACATACACATTTGACGGGTCTTTTGTGTCATTGTAGATGATTTAACTGTAAATGGTGGCTTTCCAGAGAGGTAAAGTTATTGCTTTAGTCTGTTTTATCTCCTCAGAATAAGAACAGATTGCAGATTGATAGATAGGTACTGAAGGCCAAGGTTGTGTGGTGAAGTCATTTATGTTGTTGCTCTACACATGTTATGGAATCTGTTGTATGGGCCTTTGATTAGCCCACTGGGTAGTGGGTTGCTTTAGGGTACACAAAGTCCCAAAGGGCCAGTTAAATGAAACAACAACATTTTTGCCTGATTGATTTGTACCCTGTGGCTCGTGTACACATAAGGGAACATCTCAAAGCCTACTTGATCTGCAGGATGGCTGTTCTTTAAATTTGGAAAGCTTGATGATTTATGTGCAGAGAAATGTAAAGAGAGACCATGTCATCCTCAGTTTACTTTAGCGCTGAAGAGAGGGCTGAGATCTTCGTCTGGCATGATCCGTGCAGAGTCCACCCTATATCTGTTAGTTTATTTTCTTCTTCCACATGACCTCTTCTCCTCCATCCCTTCACAAGTCATGTAAATAGTATGTGTGCTGAAATTGGCTCTCTTAGACCATGATCTGTGAGAGATCATATCTTAGACCATGATCTTAGAACATCTCCTGTGACAAACAGGTTTGGTTCAGCTATGCTCAGATAAAATGGAGTGTGAAAATGTATGTAGTTTACACGTTCCATTACCATTCAAAAGTTTGAGGTTAGTACGATATTTTTTAAAGCTGCTGCGTTCATTTGATTAAAAAAAATACACAAAAACAATTTGCAATCCTGTATGTAATGCAAAAAGTATTTTTTATATGGACGGTAACTTTAATGGGTTTACTGAATTTTAGTCGCTTACAGAATTCCCGGATAAGGCATTGCTATGTTCAGAGGAGGTTATGTTTGTTACCACTTGTCACCTGAGTATGACGTTTATTTATACTTTGGCTATTTAAATTGTTCTGTTGCATGTTGATATAATAAAATAAAAAACAATGGCCAAAGATCCCCTCATGCTTCTCTTTTCCATATATTCTCCATCTTTCTGTCTTTATTAAAGCTTTTGTATCATTAACGTGATCACTTTTAATACTCTCCTGACCTTCAGTGTATTTATAAACATAAATGACAGCCTATCTCTCACAAGAACATGAGCTGAAATGGAAAAATCCCTTCTTGTATTTATTTTCCCCAGAACAACTTTAATTAATGTGTTTAAATAATGTCAATGTTTGTCAGAAAGCATGCAGATTGTGACCACCACCTCTGAGTGTTTCCATGTTTTGGTGGCGTCTGACAGGGTGTTCTGCCTCAGGGTTGTTTTAGGTGGATTAGTAAATGTTTGGCCAGAATATCACTTGGCAGGACTAATTCAAGGCAGGCTTTAAAAACAGGATGGATGGATATAATTTAATCTTAATCTTCTGTAAATTGCTCTGCGAAGGCCTTCCCTTGAATCTCTTGAATGCCCCTTTATCCCCATATCCCATGTCTTTCCTTCTCTCTCCTCCACATCTCTCAGAGGAATCTTTCAGGATCTTCTCCTCATCATTCTTGGCGTCATGTCATGCAGTGCTTCATGGCCCATGGTAATTCTTTAGGATGGTTGTAATTTCAAAAGAATGCAAGCAGAGGATGGGTTGCCATGGCTCGCCCTGGAGCAGTGAGCTACAGACAACATCAAGCGTACGCCAGACCCTTAGCACCAAACAGTCATAAAGGGCAGCACGGAACAGCAGGGATCATGTTTAAATGACTCGGACTGCTCCATCTGCCAAAAGTGAAGAAAGAAAGAGAGTAATTTTTAAGCGTGCTGTATCTGTGGATCTTGAGCAGACTGTCAACATAAATTAGTTCTGTTGTGCTTCTTCCATATGAAAAACAAATTATATCATTACAATTGAATGCTGTTATCTTAACGAATACAAATAACTTTTTCTATTTGTTTATTTCTTTGTGGTGTTGTCAATTTGACCTCAGACGTCCAGTGAGGGCAGACACTCAGTCCGTATATCAGGCCTCAGCACCATCGATTTCCGAGCAGGCTTTTCCCGAAAACAAACGTTGGACTTCAAAATGACATCCAGCAGGCCAGTCCAAGGTGAGTTATTTAAAGGTTATTTTAGTTAAAAGTGTTTGAAGTCATAGAAGGTACACTACCATTCAATAGTTTTTTATGAGATTTTTTTAATGTTGGTGAAAGAACTCTTTTGGCTCACCAAGGCTGTATTTATTTGATCACAAATACAGTAAATAAGTGATATTGTGAAATATTATTACAGTTTAAATGTGTTTTCTATTTTAATGTTTTAAATTTAAAAATGTCAACAGTCATTCCTCCAGTCTTCAGTGTCACATAATTCTTCAGAAATCATTCTAATATGCTGATTTTGTGCTCAAGAAACATTTCTTATTATTATCAATGTTGAAAACAGTTGTTCTTATAATTCTTTTGGAAACTATTATGACAGTTTTGTCAGGATTCTTTATTTTTTTTAAATTTTTTTTAATTAGAAATAGAAATTTTTGTAACATTATAAAAGTCTTTACTGTCACTTTTGATCGTCCTCCTTGCTGTATATAGAGTATTGATTTCTTAAAAACAAAATCTGTTTGGACCACACACGCTGTCAAATTTATGAGGTCAACATAGTGGCTGTGTACTTGAGCATTTAAAACATGTTTTGGTTAACCTTTCTAACCTCTGTACTCTTTCACACACACTCAAAGGAATCCCTACCTTCATCCTGCTAAACACCACTGGTCTTTCCCCTCCTGCTCGTGCTGACCGCCTGGAACTCTTGAGCATCACTGGTGATGTAATGAAGACGCTGCCCATTCGCTACTTCCCTGAGCGACGCCCTTATGGCATTTGGAACATCACAGAATTTGTTCCGCCGAAAGAGGCCTTTTTTCTGCGAGTCACTGGCTATGACAGTGATGGCTTCCTCTTTCAGAGAGTGTCCAGTGTCTCCTACTCCAGCATTGTGCCAGGTCAGATTTGTGTAGATGGATACCACCACAAGATATTCAATCTAAGTATCATATTGGTAGTTTTTTCCTATATTTTACTGCCTGTGTTACTAGTGTGTGTTTTTCTTCATTTTTTTTTAGATGTGCCCAAAGTTAGCATGCCCACTCACACTCCGGGTTACTACCTGCAGAAGGGGGCTATTATGTGTTCTGTGGATAGCCTGATCCCCTATACCTTGCGTTTCACTAGAGAGGGACTACGTGTAGGTGTGGACCAACTTTTCAGGTAATGCTAATTAATGGTAGATTGGTAGTTGACCTGTTGTGCAAAGTGACATGCTCTACTGTTCAAAAGTTTGGAGTTGGTAAGATTTTTTTAAATGTTTTTGAAAAAAGTCTCTTATGCTTTTATTTTAAAATTCAAAAATACAGTAAAAAATCATGTGACATATTATTACAATTTAAAAATGTTTTCTATCTTAATACATTTTAAAGTATAATTAATTCATGTAATGGCAGAGCTGAATTTTAAGCAGCCATTACTCCAATTATTCAGTACCACATGATCCTTCAGATCTAAATGAATACAGTTTTTTTTTATAGGAAGAAACCTTGACTAACATTATAAGTGGAAAAAATGCTACATAAGTGTAGAAAATGGCTTTCAAATGATAGTGTTGAAGTGCCAGTGAACTTTATAGTTACTTGGTTACTAGGTCACTTAGCAGGCTCTTTTAATCCTGTGCCCAGTGCTTATAGTCTAATCATTTAAATCTTTGTAGTTTGTGTCTTTGGGTGTTTATTTGGGAAGGGATTTATTTTATATGGCTTTACATTTTCATTATCTTTTTAGGGAGTCTGCTAATGCATCATGGGAAATCGCTCAGGTGTCCTTGAAGGACGAGGGCTTTTATGAGTGCATCGCCATCAGCAGTGCCGGAACAGGACGGGCTCAAACCTTCCTTGATGTTTCTGGTTAGAATGTCACCTTTCATTTTTAACTATATAATAATTATAGCCTGTTATTATCAGTAACATTAAAGCTACAATGGGCCCTATTTTAACGATCTGAAACGTAAGTATCAAGCGCGAAACGCAAGTAACTTTGTGGGCGGGATAAATGACTCTTGCGCCCGACGCAAATCTAAAATGGTTTGGTCTGAAGTAGCTACATTATTCATATGTGTGGTTTGGCCGTAACGTGAAATAAACCAATCAGAGCGAAATCTCACATTCTCTTTAAGAGCAGGCGCGCTTGTTCCATGGCGGATTGCTATTATAACGGCGGATTTGCCAGGCGCACGCCAGGAGTGGTTCACAGCCGAGGAGACCGACGTTCTCGTTAGGGCCGTAAAATACAGAGAAGTTACATTGGGGATGGGAGAAACCCACCCAAATTACCTTCGGTTAAACAGGCGTATAAAAATTTGGGTAAATGTGTAAGCTAGATTTATGCCTATTTTTTCACATCTTCATGGACACAACAATGATTTCCCTCGTGTGTTAATATTTTTCCTTGTAATAATGTATGGTTTTCTAAAAATGAGAACTGCTGCGTCTGTGTGTAGATGAGATAAGCAAAGTGCATGCGCATTGTGCACACGCTACATTGATTATGGCCAAGTATGCGCCCTTGAAATAGCATATGAATAATATGCACAACGCGCCACTGACTTTAGACTAGTTTTTTCCTGGTCAGTGGCGGAATTGTTTTCTAAACCTGCAAAATAGCACCAGGGAACGTTTGCGCCGGAACACGCCTCCTCTTTGCGCTGAATCACCCCCGGGAGCACAAGTTAATTTCCTAATTTACCGACGTGCGTCTGTGGAGGGAAAAGTCTGCTGTGCGCGGGTGCAAAATAGGAATGATACATGCGTCGGTGTACAAAGTCAATTGCGCTGGGTGCAAGATAGGGCCCAATATGTCATTTTTTTCACCGCTAGGGGTCGCTAACCTCTTACAATAACAAAAGCATAGATTGATGATGCAGTGATAAGCTGAATCATGGAACTTGCCGTCATGCTGATGGATCTAATAATGTTTGTGGATGAGTGAAAATATTAATGTTTTTTAACATGACTGTGGTATGAAGCAGGGCGTGATTGCTAATGAAAGACAGATATCAGCGTCACACGCGAGTCCCGCGGATATTAAGGAATAAGGACATTTCATTCTACTGAACTACCCGCAATTGCTGAATTACTACTCCAACTGGTCAGTTTATTTGATGAATTAAACTTGTGAGGTAACGCAGCGCTGTTTTAGTTTGTGTTAGTTTGTTGGCTATATGAGACTAGCAGTAAGCTAGATCAACATTAGAATAACATTTGCTCACCTGTCTAATAAAGTACATGCAAGAGCGGTGTCTCTGTCAAGTCGAAGTTAGTCGCGGACGTGGAGCTCTCGGCATCTCGAAAACAGCACGACGATATTGATTCTCATTTTAGTTCTCCTTTTGTCCCAGAGTCTGCTTGCTATGGTCCATAATATTTGAACGAAACAACAACAGTGTGAGCGTGCCGCTAGACGTTACGTAGTTGTCCACATCTGTCGCCATGGTTACTATGGTAGTACAAGCAGAAACCAGGGATAACGCGTATATTACGTCATTGAAAGGCGACAAGTGACAAGGGACAGGCACTATTTAAAATTGTGAATTTCTCTGAATTTACAAATTCTTGGAAACATTTAGGATAGTGCAAGTACATAATTGAAAGAAATATATACCACTGTGCAAGTGTTTTTTGGATATTTTGATACAAATTCTTACATATTGTACCTTTAACAGTCAGACATGATGAGGTATACACTATAACAAAGTTGAACATGAATCATTCAATGTTTGCAAAGATTCAGGGAGATGCCCACCATTAGGAGAGCAATGAAGCCTGCTGCCTTTGCTAAACTCTGTGCATGACTGAACGGTCAGGCATTTCAACCTTATACACTGCTGTGTAATAGATAACATATGAGGAATACATATGAGGCAAATTATTGAGATGTCCCACATCTGACATGCCTAGAAGCTCTCTCTCTCATATTTTCTCATGAGTCCACTTACCTTACATGTGTGTGAGTTCAATTCACCCAGCCAGAATCCCAATGTGTTCCACTCAGATTTAAGCGTCCAAAAATCTGCCCTCATTTCACCCAAAGCGGAGAGAGCACTGGATTCCTCAGATGAAATGGCCCATTATAATCTTTGGTTTACTTCATGGTTTACTTCATGCTCTGTGCAACACATGTGTTGCCCATGAACAATCTCATGCATGCGAGTGAGTGGTTATGTGTTCAAGAAATTATTTTTACAATTCAGTTTTATGATGCACAAAAATTACACAAGTTCAGCTTTAATTTTTTTTGATAAAAGTTATTTGCACTCTAGCAGTAAATATTAATATACATTTAAACTCCTAACAAGTCTAAATTCATGTCTGTTTACAGTATATAATCCTTTTCTACCTAGACAGCATTTTTGGGACTATTAGACGCATGCAAATGCGACTCTTGAATAGTGCTTTGTGTACCGGAGTAAGACAAAAATATTTCTGTTTTCTCATAAGTGTCACCTACTGTCAGAAAGTGAATTTTCATTTTCATTCAGCTCGTCTGCCATTTTTTCAGACAAATCCTATTTGAATATCGGACTGAATTTCATGCTCGAAAAATCTGTTTAGGTAGATAGCTCACTAGATTTTTTGAGACACTGCTAATGTCCTCGTATCACTGCAATCAGATTTTGTACTTGGAAGACAGATTAGATTTATATTACTGTTCATTTCAATACAAGAGAAATATTTCAATGTCTGGTTTTGTGTTGAACAAGGACTGCAAAAATAAACAGGACTGTATCCTCATGGCATTGTGGCGTTGTTGGAAACCTGACACCACACTGTCCCCGACAGTGCTTATACAAACTCCTTGCACAAATAGCCTCACTTCCTGTCTTCCAGCTCCTCTCTGCTGTCTTAGCTTTATGGTGAGATACAGCCTTAATAACACCAAGGGTTACCGTGGAATCTGGGAATCTGACATTTCCCTTCAGCTGGAATGATCACCTATAAGTCACATTTTTCTTATAGGTTCATTGTTGACCAAAAGTTTATCAAGTCAGACATGTCTCCTTTTCCCTGTCCCATTTTCTGAGCTGTTTCCCCCGACTGTGCTGTCGCTGGGTCAGTGACACGATTAGCAGGAGTGACAGAGAAAACCTCCCTTATGAAATGTATGTGTCTTCCTGTATAAATTCCCCACTTATGCCCTAATCCACACATCTGTCAACACCCTCCCCGTTTCCCCTTCACATTTCAGACTCATTGCACAAACTGTCAGATCTGCAGAGTTCACAGACATCCAAAGACCTTATGAGAACTCAGAGAGGTCTGGAAAATAATTAGTGAATGTGAATGGATTCAAATTAGGCTGTTGAATTCTATTGCTCCAGGATAAAGAGATTGATAATCACATTTCCTTGACTCATTGTGTCTGTGCAGAGCCTCCTCCTGCTATCACAGTGCCCTCCAACGTGACAGCGTATCCTGGTACAAATGTCGTTCTGACATGCCTGGTCACCAGCACGGTGCACTTTAACCTGACTTGGCAGAGAGGGGACGTGGATGCAAAATTGGACCATCGCATACATGTCACCGCCAACCTGTCCTTGGAAATCCAGCGGGTCACTCCTGATGATGTCGGCTGGTACACCTGCATCGCAGCCAACGAGGGTGGAGTCTCCGCTTCTCGTGTGTACCTCAATGTGCAAGGTCAGTGTGTTTGTGTTTTTGAAAAAGCAATACACTACAAAAGAGTGATCATTACAACAGTTTTACTGTTGAGAGCAGCTTACTCGCATATTCGTTCTGCCAATGCAATCATATAATGAACTTTTTGCTCATTTTACTTCAATTCAAGTTATTATTTTAATACATGCAGAGAAAAAGCAATTCCCACTGGGCTTTTGGCAGTTCACTCTCCCGCTTCTCTCTAACACCAAGATCTGTTTTCACTGCATCCTTTCTGTAGTATTTCACTGCAATATTTTATAGCACTTGTGAAAGTGATTTATGCTGGGCTTGCTCACTGTTTGCAATCCTGCAGTTTCCATTGAAACAGGCTCTGCGCCCCTTTCTTACACAGAATTAACAAGACTTCCTCTGACAGTATACAATGCTGGCAGATCACTTTGCTTTCTCTCACTGGGTAAAATAACCTTTTCGTACAAAAGAAAAATTACAAATGAGATCACAAATGAAAAGAGAAATGGGCTTTTTAACAGAACAGAACTGAAGTTTAATTGGTCGTTCACAGAGAATGTGTTTTTGCATTCCACTGTGCTGCTTTTCCTTTGTTTTTCTGTGTAAGCATACTGTAGACAGATCAGTTTGACTGTTGCGCTCACCTCGCGTCTTTTGCAGCATCTCGCACATGACAGCGTTCTAAATACTAAATTTTTTTTATATTTGTGTTCTCTCTGAATGGCTCCTAAGAAAACGTCTCATAACACCCAACCAAAGATAAGTGGGATAAAAGACTTAGTTCGCTTGAGCTTCAGAGATTATTAATTATGTGACCTCACTGACCTAAGTGTTGCATATTGCTTACAGAATCAAGGCTTTTCTGTTTCTCATACTGAGGCAATTTTTTATTAGTCATGCTCTGTTGTAATGAATTAAAAATAAGCTGTTTTGATTTGAAAGTATGTGGGTTGGAGGTAATATTGATGGATAGATGTGACTTTAGATTGTCTTTTATGAAGATTAAATGTGTCATGCCCCTGAGGGCCGGGTTTGAGTTTTATTAGCAGGAGAGCGGGAGTGACATTAACTGTATAATTTTACCTCATTGTTGAGTGATGAGTCTCTTAGTTTTCCACAACATTCTTTCCCAAGACCTGAGGAACGGGTTTTCCCTGCATCACACTTTAATTCTCTTTGGCTCTGTCTCGGTTTCTGCCCTCTCTCTCTCTCTCTCTCTCTCTCTCTCTCTCTCTCTCTCTGTCTGTCTCTCTCTCGTTTTTTTTTTCTGCCTCGGTATAATTTTTTGTCTTTATCTCTCGAAATTTACATAGTAAAAAATGCTTTGCTTGGCCAAATCATTTGTTACATGGAATACACATACATACCATTTTAAAACAATAATTTAATTACATTTAAATTAAATAGAAATAATAGTATTAGCTCTATTTTTGTGTTATAATATTTATAGAAATATTTCTGTTTCTCTCTGCCTGCTTGTCCCTGTCTATCAGTCTCTGCTTCCTTTTCCCTTACCCTCTATTTTTGTTCTGCTGCTACACTTTAAGCCACTTCGTAGTTTTTTTGTGTGTCAGTCTTTGGCTTTTTAAACAGCTGTCACTGTTGGACTGACACAGTGCACGTGTGTGTGTGTGTGTGTGTGTGTGTGTGTAATCACCACCTGCTGGAATTCCTGTGCTATCCTAGTCATTAGGGGCCCTTTGAAGTGGGACTGCTGACATAGTGATACCTGGCCAGTCCACAGAGTCATCTGCCCTAATCCAACATTACTTTGACCTGTACTGTCCACACACACCGTTTACAACCCCAGTCCCAGTCAGATATACATGTCTGTGTTTAGAGACCCAAAGAATATTTAGCCATTTAAAGGCAGGGTAGGTAGGACTTTATAAAAATAAAAGATCCAAATTTGTTAAAACTTTCTATATATATCAATACATAATTAAAATGTAAGTACTCTGAAAAAAAGAGTATAAAAATCAAGTGACTCTAGACCGTTTAATCTGTATTAAACACAGCTCATTATTTCGATTCGGGACGAATCAAAGGATTGGCTTAGGCGACTGTCACTCTCTCTCGCAACCATGGCAACTTTTGCCACGGGATCTGCCCACTTGCGCGCGCACGTTTGATTTGAGGAATTCGAGAGGCACAGAACCTAGGAATAGCAAAACAATGGCAGAGAAAGAGCAATCAAAATTCACATTACCAGCATGCAGTTAGTGAAGGCAAACAAGGCAAAAAAAGAAGACAGTACAAGAAAAGGTAATGAACAAAAAGTCTTTGGATAAACAAAGAAATAAAACGCGTGTCAATATCGGCGTAGCTTTCCAACGACCACCCCGTCCTCGGCCTCTACTTCCTCGGACCCTAGTTGCACGCCACGGCCTCTTGCACGACCTCCTCTGCTTCGCCCTAAAATTATTTTTATTTTACAAAAGGACATTTTACAAACCTACATTTTGCGCATGTGCTCCTGCATGCACTTTTCCAGTCACAACACAGCAATCAAAGGAGGACGCGCTGAAAACTGAAATGCTGTTCTCTTTCTTCATAACTCGTGAGAAGGTTTGAGTTGCAAAGGAATTTGTGACTGTTTCACCTGTTCAACCACATCAAAGTTTCGTAATTAGTAAGTCCGTGCTTTTTCTCTTTTTGTTCTTATGTGCTGAAGGGCTGCTGTGCCTTGGTGAAACGGTGTTTGTACGTGAAGAGCTCTTTTCCAAAACGCCATAAACCTAAAAAGCTGCCTCAAAGAACCAGCAAAAGTAATGATTATGAATGTGTAAAATATTGCAATAAGACATTTTAATTGTTTATTAATTTCTGTGTCGGCTGCAAAGATGAAGTTGACGATATTTGACTCGCGATCTTCGCAGTAGGCTAGTGAACGCATGCACCGGAGAAATGCACATTTATTAGGCTACATAGTTTTATTTTGTTTTGGATGGTTTTGTTTAGAACCAGATTTCTGTAAATATATTCCACATTTTTTAGGCCTGTGAGGCGAGGCTACGGTTCGGTTCACGATGATATAATCTCCAGTTCAAGCACCTTATGTTGTGATTGATAGCCTATATTTACTTTATGTATTTAATCCAGGAATGAAAATATTAATGAATTAATGAAAAAAAAAAAATTAAAATTAAGATACAATTAATCCAAAACGAAATTCGTTTCAAAGAAAGGCTTTGTGCTTTCTGTTTTGAGATCTCTGTTAAAGTTTGAAAGTCTTAGTGCAGCTTTCAGAGCGCTCGCGTCCATAATGGAGAACTGTCAAGTAATATTGTTTTTTCCTCATAAATGCAAACACGAAAAATAAAAGACAAAAACTTTTTTAAAAAGACAAACCATAAATTTAGAAAAAAAAAAGAAAAAAAAGATGGATTTATAGCGTTTTGGGGGAAAAAATGAATGGATTTATACCGTTTTGAAAATGTTTTTTTTTTTTTACTTTGAATTGATCATCAACAATATTGTTGTTTGATTTAATAATCACTGTTGCAAGAAGTGCCTAGTTAAGTTTTGTAAGTGGAAAAAGTAGGGGCTGCCACAGATTCTGTTTAGTTAGCTCCTTTATTGTTTTTTTCTATAGCCTAGAATAATATAGGTCAAATGCAGCAAGTGAAAAGACCAACTGGACCTTCTTTGCCAGTTTGCTCACATTTCTTTGAAGGATGGCAAAAATATCGCCTGAATATCGATATCTAGATATTGGAAAAAAATATCGAGATATTCATTTTTGTCAATATCTCCCACCCCTACATGCAGAACACCATATATGTTATGAATCTTACACGAAATTCATCTTCATCACAATGTAACTGATGGTAATGTAAAAAAGTGTATCAATGCAACCTGTTTTTAGCTTATATAACTAGCTCGTTAGCAAATCAAAAAATATATATTTTAAATTTACCAATATCAATATGCTAGCTTGATAGTGAGTACTAAAATACATCTTATTTGTTTATATTCATAAGCAATTAGCATTAGATTTTTTTATTAAATGTGATTCTGACATGATGTCACTACATGCACTGTGCTCCTTCCTCTCTGCTTGTCTCAGGTAAATAATGCTCTTCAGCTCAGCGGTTGGAGTCGCGCGTTCATGTGTTTTGGGGGCGTGGCTTTGGAAGGAGCCCAGAAGGGAGGGGGTGGAGTGAATGGAAATAATGAACTGTCTTTAAAACAGTCGTGAGAGGTCTACAGACACTCGATTTTTATACTTTCTTTTTCAGAGTACTTACATTTTAATTATGTATTGATATGTACATAAAGTTTAAACAAATTTGAAAAATAAGTTTTTTAGACCATTCCTACCTACCCTGCCTTTAATATTGGGTATTCAACTACTTTTGCTATTTACATTGCCATGAAGTATGAAGTTACAGTTTAAACATTTTGCAGTAAATATGTGTTAATGTCTAAACAAATATTTTGATATTTACTGCAGTTACACTGTACTTAAGTGTATTTTAAGTGTCCAGATAGACCTTGCTGCCACAGGATTTGCATAGTAAAAATGTGTTTTAATCTGCATACAGTAGACATTCAATTTACAGAAACATAGTAACTGTTTGAATTACTGTAGCCTCAGGCAAAAAAAGCGTAGAAGACGAGGTGTTAGTGATGCTTAGCGTCAGTGAGTTGTTAAAATCTGGCCTTTAGGCAGACCAAGTCTATTAGAGTACAATTTAGTGACTAAGACTTGGGATAATTACAGCTTTACTACTAGACACAAAGTGACCTCTCAACGGCAATGCTTTGACTGCCTGAGCATGCAACACACAATGGCTCTCCCTTGCACAATAGACTATTTTTGTCTGCCATGTCTCGTTTTGGGTCCACTTTAATCATGACAAAGTGGGGTTCTGGCAATTACATCACTCATCCCTGTCAAGCTTTCCATTTGAAATACAGTAGAAGACCTGTTAATCTCTGTTACAATATTGTGTAATGCCATATTACTGACTAGTAGCAGTGGTTTGCTCTGTTCCAAAAACCTAGTGATCTGCCTACAGAAGCAGCGTTTTATCCTGTTCCGAAAGGTAGGCAGCTTATTCTGCATACTAAGGACATGTTTACACGACAACCATGTACTAAAAAACGGAAACGTTTTCCTTTTACGTTTTTGAAAAGTTTAGCGTACAGACGATAACATTGTCAAAACGATCCCCGTTCACACGGATCCACGAAAATGACTAAAAACGCGTTACTGATCTACGTTACTGGATTTAATTTTAACTAATGCTTCCCATAGATACTCATCATTCGGTGTTTTTTGTAATGATATTAGTGATCACTGTGCAGTTGTCTGTGTGAGAAATTGTAAAATTCCCAGAACTTCACCGCGTTATATTTATAAAAGATTTTTTAAGCATTTTAATGATCAAGCTTTCCTACGCGATCTCTACCATAGTGATTTTGGTGTTGTTTCACGCATGCCAGATGCTACCCTGGCTTGGGATTATTTTAAATCTACATTCACATCCATATGTGATAAACATATTCCAATTAAAAGATTTAGAATAAGTGGTAAAAATAACCCCTGGTTCAATGACACTGTTTCTACCTTTATAAAACAGAGGAATGCTGCTTGGGCTAAGGCAAAGAACTCAAACAATTCCTTAGACTGGATTTCCTAAAGAGCATTACGAAACAAATGCACACAATTAATCAAAAGTGCAAAACGTGATTATTATCTGTCCGCAATAAATGAAAATTTAAATAATCCCATAAAGTTTTGGAAATTAGTCAAGTCTACTTCCGTATCAAATCTGTCATTTAAATTTCCAGACCATCTTAAAGCCAATCATATTGTGGTTAAGGGCAAAGAAGCTATTGCAGATACTCTTAATAGTTATTTTATTTCAGTTGGCTCCACCTCCGAGTCTATTAATTCGGGTGTTAATACTAGTAAAGAAACTGCAGAATCTATCCAATATTGCCTTTCACAATCATTTAATTTTGTGCCCATTACTACCGCACAGGTTCATGAAGCTCTAATGAAACTAGATCCAAAAAAAAAGGCAGGAATCGATCAAATTGAGCCCTATCTCCTAAAATTGGCAGCTGATTTCGTAGCAGAACCTATAGCCTCTTTATTCAATTTAAGTCTGGTCTCCAATACTATCCCAAAAATGTGGAAATCGGCAATGGTTACTCCTTTATTAAAGGGCGGAGATCCTGAAGATCCAAACAATTACCGTCCTATATCTAGATTGCCAGTTTTAGCGAAAGTTTTCGAATCATTAATAAACGACCAATTAAAACAATATCTGTCAGCCAATAATATTCTTCACGATTATCAGTCTGGATTCAGAACAGGACATAGTACCATTACTGCAGCAATGTCAGTGTCAAATGATATTATAACCTCTCTAGATAGCAAAAAGTCATGTGCTGCTTTATTTGTTGATTTATCAAAAGCCTTTGATTCGGTAGACCATAAATTATTGTTACAGAGACTCAGGTTTATTGGCCTTAGTGAAGCTGCTTTAAATTGGTTTGAAAATTATCTTTCAGATCGTACTCAATGTGTGTCCGTGGAAAACTACAATTCACCATTCCTACAAGTTAATACTGGGGTTCCTCAAGGATCCGTTTTAGCCCCTCTTTTATTTTCTATTTATATTAATGATCTTGGTCATGGAATAGACTCCGCTAAATTACACTTGTATGCAGACTTGTATGCAGACGATACAATTATTTATACAACTGTTGAACAGCATCTTCCTTAAATCAAGCTATGAAGCAACTACAGAATGCTTTTCAAGTACTGCAGCACTCTTTGACGCAATTAAAATTGGTTCTAAATTCAAAAAAGACAAAATACATGATTTTTAGCCGGGGTCGCTCGAAAGTAACTGACATTTCAATTATAACTTCACATGACTTACCATTAGAAAGAGTGAGTTCTTATAAATATTTAGGTATATGGATGGATGAAAGATTAGCATTTGATGTACATATTGATCATCTGTTGAAGAAGCTTAGGCCAAAACTAGGTTTCTTTTATCGTTTAAAAAACTGTTTTCCCTATGAGGCCGAAAGAAAATAGTAGAGAGTGCTTTTTTATCTATAATCGACTATGGTGATCTTCTTTATATGCATGCAGCTACATCTCTACTTAGAAAACTAGATTCTGTGTATCATACAGCTTTGCGTTTTGTCTCTGGTGCAGAGTCACGGACGCATCATTGTATTTTATATGATTCTTTATCTTGGTCATCTTTATATCAAAGGAGAAAGCTACACATGTATTTATTTACTGCAAAAGCTCTTTTAGGTAAATTACCTTTTTATACATCAAATCTTTTAATTTATTATACAAATAATTATTGTACTAGGTCAGGTTCCCACATTCGGCTAAAAGTCCCAAGGGTATTGTCAGAGTTTGGCAAAAGTGCATTTTCCTTTTATGCTCCATGGGCTTGGAATGAATTGCAAAAAGTTCTTAATTTAGACGCACTTCCAACCATAAGCACTTTTAAACGTCTTTTGCAAAATGTTTTACAGGATACTTGTAATTCTTTTAATTGATTTGTTTTAACCTAACTTTTGATTGTTGTAAATTGTGGTGTTGTCTTATTGTTATTCTTTTGTGTGAAACTCTATGTGCCGCTATCTTGACCAGGTCTCGCTGGAAGAAGAGATAATAATATCTCAATGTGATTCTCCTGGTTAAATAAAGGAAATAACGCTGTATTATGCATGCTAGGCAAGTAGTTGGCGATGTCACTTTGTAAAGAAACACTACATGCTTATAGACTGAACATATAATACTCATGCACATGACGTCACCATTTTCACAAATTCGCATTCTTGTAGTGTACAGGCGATAATGCTATTGTTCTCAAAAACTTGCACTTTGAAACCCGTTTTCAAAAGATTGTGTTTTCAGGCCCCCAAAACGCCTTTGTTGTGGACATGAATTTGCAAAACATAAAAATTGTCAGTTTTTTGTGTAAACACCCCCTAAAATATCTCATTATAGCTAAGATACCTGATATTCTAAGGCAGCATTGCGTGTATTCTTCACAGAGAAGACAATACCAGACTGCACTGTGTCAAGGTCAGTAGGTAGAAGACCAAAGGTCCAATCCAAGGTAGAAGACAAGGTGAGAGAAAGAGATAAACTATTTTTATCAATATTTTGGGTCAGGGTTAGCCTATACCTTTCAAAAGTTTGTGGTTAGTAAGATTTTTTTGTTTTTGAAAGTGTCTTATAAAAAATATGTGCTATGTTTTTTTTATGCTTGTTGCCATATTGCAGCATTTTCTTAGCAACATGCTAACGCCAAACTCTATTGAAATCAGTTATAAGTCGAGTCTCCCCGGCGCTATTTGAATGAGACGCAGAGTAGCTGTCTGTGTAGAGCGTTCTAAATAAAATCACTTATGTGGTTCCATTTCAGTTCCATTTCACTTATGCTGTTTCATTTCTGTTAGCTAGTTAGCTGCCTATATAGGCAGATCACTAGGTTTTGGAACAGAGCTATGATGTGTATTTCCTGTCTCTGCCAATGATGTCACATCCTGCTCTGTTGGCATATGGGACAGGCAGAGACTGGAGGTCAGAGAACAGTAGAGACATGCATCAGATTGGCTTCAGCAGTGAGAAAACACTCTCATTCAGCAGGGGCTGCACATCATGAATTGATCAAGAGCATGCCTCTGCTTCAGCAGCTCAGAGAATCTGGAACCAATAATCCCACTTTAGTGTTTCTGTAAAAAAGAAGACTTGATAGGAGAATTGCTGTGAAATATGTTTGGCTGGCTTCAGAATCATATCATGGGTGTAAAGCAGGAAATTTTTAAAAGGGCATTGTGGAGACCACATGGGGACATTACTTGGATACAGTTATGTTCTTTACAAACACACACTGGAGTTAAGATTGTACTAATGACTATATATTTGTTGGTGAAGGTAATTATTTTCTAAATATTTTCTAAATGTCTGTAAATCTCATCCAACTGTTTGATAGGTCAAATATTACCTGACAGATTGATAATAGATTTACTTTAGTACAGTGATCAATCTTTTTCACTCCAAGAACCCCCCAATTACAATTTTAATAACTTGCATGACTTTTTCTGGTTTCAAATTTGGTTAAAATAAGGTTTCCTCAATCCTAAATCTTTCCTAAATCCAGGTTTTCTAAGACGGTGGGAATCCTGGTTCTTTAAAGACAAAAAAAGCAATTAAAAATGCACTTTTTTAAAATATTATTTTTAATAATTTTGAGGCCTCCTCAAAATCATCTTTAGGCCCCCTTTGAAGTTTGCTGAGGCCCCCTAGTCGACCCCGGCCCCCTGGTTGAGAACCACTGCTTTTAGTAAATTTGAGCTGTGTTTGTTTGTGGTATTGATAAGGTGTTGCCAGCAGTTTCTAAGGTGTTGTGAGTGGATTTTAGTGTGTTTCTATGCAGTTACTAGGGTATTCTGGCCCTTAGATATGCCTCAGGTAAGTATCTGTCTTTTTATGAACCATTTTATCCAAAATAAGCTCACTGAAAAAACACACCTCTACATGTACCTACCTTTTTGCAAAACTCCAAAAATGAACCTATATATACAATTCACTGCAGTTAAACATTAACAACTTTTATTCCTTTTCACACAAATTATGATTAATAAAGACTTATTTTCACACGGTTCTTTGCACAATATTGTGTTATGACCTCAAAATATTTTTACCAAAGCTCATGACTTCTAAAGTAGTACATTGTGATGTTTGCATCACATAACCAGCTCAATATGTATAGCTTTTCAAATCAATAAACTTGCTTGCTGGCTCACCTGATACAGCATTACACTTGTGATGCAGAGCTCTCGAGTACGATTCACAATAAAAGAGATCAAAGACTTGAAGACGCAATCTAAAATGGCATGGTTGCTTTAGCAAAGGCATTTTTCAGTTAAGTTTAAGGTAGGGTTTAGTGTAGGTGGTATGTTATTTTTTAAATTGGATAGAGCATTAGCCATTTAGTGCCACTTACCGCCGGACGTTTCGTTTCTGAACTGCCACGATAAAAACATCAACCAACTTGACAAAACATTGCCAGATTCACATTCATCTGTTTCGGATAAAACTGAACATGCTTTTAGCTCACTGGACATTTCACTTTGAAAGTGTCCTGAAAAGTACAAGAAGCAACTAAGTTTCATTTTGCAGAACTTGTCTTAGAAACAGCTGGTCCATTTGGTTATGTTATCAAACATCATGATCACCTCATTTTCATACTAGAGCCACCAGTGGTGACGGTTGACCCTCGGAACCAGACATTCCGCACCGGTCAGGAAGTTTGGATCAGGTGTTCGGCCAAAGGCTACCCCTCACCCATGGTGGTGTGGATACACAATGATATGTTCATTATGGGCTCCAGCAGGTAACAAATACAAGTCTTAGTTTTGTCTCTATTTGTTAGCCTTTACTGTAGTGTTCCTAGCTTGTTGTGCTTTACTCACCTAGGCACAGAATGACCACTGATGGCACACTGGTCATCAGGAACACGGGGCCAAAGGATGCTGGGACATACGGATGCTTGGCGAGTAATGTGGCTGGAACTGACACTCAAACTGCTTTTGTCAGCTACGTCGGTCAGTAAAGAGATAAATTGTGTAACACCACTAAATGAAAGCAAAAAATCCCAAACCAAAGGTCTAAAATGTTATTTGGGGGTTTTTTTTACTGCTAAACTTCTCACAACTCTAAATAAGTGAGACATTTGACTCATTCAGTCCCACCCTATAGTTATACTCTAGTCTTTAATTAAGTTTCCTGTGATCTTTTCCCCTATGTAGAGTCTCCACAGGTGACAGTCCCTCACTCTGACCTGCTGATTGGTCTAGGACAAACAACCATTATGGAGTGCAGGGTCACGGGAGTTCCACATCCTGACATCCTGTGGTACAAAGGTCAGCTAATGTCCTCCTAAACCTCTGGACATCCTACTGTCATTTATGCACACCTTCTGTTTTGGCACTGTCAGCCCTAATGTACTGTATGTTTGATCTTCAGGTGACATGCAGCTGAAGCCATCTGCAGTTTTAAGTATGGACCCTCAGCGCGGCACTCTGAGCATTCAGCAGACTCTGGACACACATGCAGGAGAGTACACATGTGTGGCGGTGAACTCAGCTGGATCTGCACAGGGGTACATCACGCTGGATGTGGGATGTAAGGATATATTACAAACCCTTTATTCGAATTAGGGTTTCCCCATCTCCAAAATCCTCTGATTAAATTACATACCAATTCCAGTAATCATTTAAGACGTACAGTGTCATATACCTTGTGTTTGACTGAGACATTTAGCTGATATAACTCATATAGGTGGAGGGTGAACCAACTCCAGGGTAAGGCTAAGGAGAGGCTTGGAAAAATAACCCCTTTGAAAACACATTTAGATAAATTTCCTTGAAATATACTATCTAGTTACGTGGCACCGCACAACCTACACTTTTTTTTTTGTTATGATGAGAGTATTTGCCAACGTGCAGAACTTGAACTCGCCACTGGACAAAAACAGAGTGGATTCTAACTTAGGCTACGTCTACATTAATCTGGATACATTTGAAAACAGCGTTTTTCGTTTATAAACGCTCTCTGTCCACACTAGCGTTTTCAGGCGTTTTCGGGCGTTTCAGTGTGGATGAGAAACTTTTGAAAAACGCCTGAAACGCTAAATTCACCTTACTGCGCATGCGTAAAACCCCACAAAAGATCACTGATATGATTCAGATGGAAAAATAAATAATGAAGTTATCGCGCAATTCTTCTGACAGGATAATTTTATTTAGTAAAATATCTCACCATTCACTGATGCGGTCTAAGTCGCACGCAGTCACCATATGTTTGGACTAAAATGCAACTGCTCTCATGTATTGCCGCAGGACAGCAAATGTGAGTAAATTCTGTCATCTTTGCAGGACTGTGATATGAAGAGTGTGCAATGTAGAATATCTTTAGCAACAGTGTGAAAGTGAATAGCACATAACAGGCATAATACTAGTATAAACATGAATATCTATTGGTACAATATGCGTCACATGACTAAATTTACGTCATCGTTTTTAAATACCACCGGTTTCACATTCCACACTACAACGTGAAAACGGCGTTTTCAAATGTATCCGCTTTGGAGTGCGTTTTCAAAAAGCTTTGTCTTCATTAATAAAAAAGCCAAAACGGAGAGAAAAATATACGTTTTCAAACGAAAACGTATTAGTGTGGACATGGCCATAAACACCTCTGATTGGCCATTGTGTTCAAGAAGTCAACAGATATGTTTGTGATTGGCTACATTGCTCAATGCTGCAAAAACACATTGTAAATAGAAACCTTTTGATGCTTTCTAGAGCACAAACACAGAAACGCACCAAATTGTTTGGCAAATCTATTTCGCCAGTAAGCTATTATTGCGGAGAAAGCTAACTCTTGACCAGGAGTTATGGGCAGCTTTACCCTCTAAAAGCAATCAGAAGCAGCAGGCAGTGGTTTGAGTAAGAAATTTTCAAGCTAGTCTCAAGTCCGTGGCAAGGGGACGCCTTTTTAATGCTGACGTTTTTTAACTGTCTATTGAAGACCCCTACTGTATATATAAATGAATCAGACTACTGTTTTGTTCTTTATTAAAAGCTTTCGATCTTTTAACTATTCCACAGCTACTCCTCAGTTCACACAAAAACCATCAGATCTGTCTGCTGATATCGGCACAAACGTCACCTTGCCGTGTCATGCAAGAGGCCATCCAGAACCTCAGCTCTCCTGGAGACGAGATGACAATGTCTCACTCTTCTCTCAGCACCGCGGTCCCAGTACTGTCACTAAAAAAATTGACGGGGGCCTTTTCATCACCAGTCAGTGCCTCTCTTTTCCTTTTCTCTCTCTCTTCACCTGAGTTTTTATTAACAAATAACTTAATTTCTCTTATAATATCTTATATTATCTTAATTTTTATTTTATAATATTAATTTATTTAACACAAGGAATTTTGTAAGAAATATATAACACAAACTGTTCATATTTTTTCTTTCATTTAATTATTTATTTTTGTATATATTTATTTATTTATAAAATTGATGACTGAAGAAAGAATATTTTCATAGAAATTCATTGGATGCTTTAAACTGAAAATATATTTTGCATTTAGTTGCATTTCTTAATATTTACTTTTCATTCTTTATAAGAAGATACAAGTAGTCTTTTAATGAATTTTACAAATTGCAAAGGTTCATATGATTTTCTGTCCTTTGCCTTTTAGACCTCTGGGTAGAGGATGAGGCCACCTATGTGTGTGAAGCTCAAAACCACTTTGGCAAAATCCAAGCCAAGGCCAAAGTCACTGTCACTGGACTTGGTATGACATCTGAAATATGCTGCATTTACGACTGAGGAGTTATGTTTCATGTTTATGCTGATCCTTCTGTCAGCAGCTCACTTGAAGGAAGAAGCTGGTGTGGGATATTAATTGTTTTGCACTTCCTTTATCTTAGTCACATGCACATTTTCTTGGCCTGAGGCCCATAAGCTTCAGTTTGCGATGTTTGGGTCCATATGATTTTACAGTAAAAGGCTCAGGGGTACATGTGTTTCTGGTTAAGAGAGAAAAGATGCAATAATCCAACACCAGAGGCCAACACCAGACTTAGTTCAAATTCATTATCTGTGGCGAGGGCTATACTGCACCAGATGTGAACACTAAAACATCCATAATTGCATTGCAATGTGAATACTTTGGTTATTTGATTACTTTTGTTCAGTTATATTGTAGATGTTAGATGGGAGTGTATTTACATGTGCGTGGCAGCAGAGCTTTTGAGAGTATAGTGGGCATGTGTCAGCTTTGCCAATAGAGAATCAAAGGAATTCAGGCATCCTTTAATACTTTTGTCTTTGATCAAAGCGCTGGAAACCCAGCAGTGGCTCACAGTACATTTCTGGCATCTGCATAAAATGCCCTTATTTACATGCACCTAAGAACATGGCTCATTCCAAGGTTTTTGAAGAAAGCAGCATTTTGGAACATAATTTTATCATATAGATTTATCATAGATTTTAGCAAAATTAAGCCTGAAAATTAAAACATAAAAAGTAAAACATATGATAACATTTTGTCAGATTCTGACCCCTTGCTCTTATATATTATTGGAGTACATGTTGGTGAACCTTAGTAGGTTTAATAAATAATCCTAATGTGTATATTACAAGAGAAGGCATTTTTGATCAATACAGTTTTCACTGTGACTTATAAAAAGACTGGAGGCTTCTAATGATATGTATTATACCAAAACTTCATCAAGGGTCAGTTGGTTTTGTCATGATGAAGAACATGTGAATGATGTGAGATCAGAAGTGTCTCTTGTGAAAGTGTATCTCTGTGTGTGAGGGAGTGACTGCGTTTTTGTGGTCCTGTAAAAACAACATAACATCGAGGTGAAGCTAAAGGTCACTAATGAGGTCTCACAGCGTGTCTCAGCCGTCCCATAATTCTGCTCTGCTGAGCCCTAATAACCTGTGACACTCTCTATATGTATTCCAAGGTATCCATGGAAATTTAACAAACAAAACAACAGAGGTGCGGCCAGTCCACTGAGTTTTCAGTGCCGTTGTTTCCAGTGGAGACTTAACCATACTCTGACTGATTGAATTAGTAAAATCACATTTAATATGATCAGGTTTATTTTAAAAAAACATCTTGCTCTTCATGAGGATAAATTATAGGATGCATAATATCTCAGGTTTTGGTGTAATGGCTCATTATTGTCAGTGTGGTATGTGTAGCAGGTAAACTTTTTGAAACTACCCTATTGAAACTATCTGTAGCATTCTCATATGCACTACCGTTGAAAAGTTTGGGATTGGTAGGATTTTTTTTAATGTGTTGAAAGAAGTCTCTTATGCTCACTAAAGCTGCATTTATTTGATAAAAAAAAACAATAAAACAAAAGTCAAATAACTGCTTTAATGTATTTTAAAATGTAATTTATTTTCAGCAGCTTTTACTCTGGTCTTCAGTCACATGATCCTGAAATCCTTCTAATATGTTGATTTGGTGGTTAACATTAATATTATCAATGTTGAAAACAGTAGCTTGATTTTTTTTATGTGGACACCATGATAATTTTTTAAGGATTTATTGATGAATAAAAAGTTAAAAAAGAACGGCATTTGAAATAAAAATATTTTGTAACATTACAAATGTCTTCACTGCCACTTTAATCAATTTAATGCAGCCTTTTTGAGTATTAATTTCTGTAAAAAAAAATCTCACCCACCCCAAACTTTTGAATGTATTTGTGTATCTGTAATACTTCCATAATACTGTATATATTACCATCCTAATATGTGAATTTTGTGTGCAGTGTCTCCTTTGATAGCTCTGAGTCCCACAGTGGTCAGTGTGATAGAGGACCAGCAGGTCACTCTCCCCTGTGTCGTACTAGCTGGAAACCCCCTTCCTGAGAGACACTGGCTACATGACAATGGCTTGGTGAGTTAACACGTGCACACACATAGGCCCTGAAGTCTGTGCATTTCATGTAGTCATTAAATATTTTTACAGTCACAATTATTAAGCATGATTTAAATGTGTGCTTGTGTGTGTCAGGTTACATCAAGTCCATATGTGACCGTGAGGCGTGATGGTAGTCTACATATAGAACGGGTCAGTCAGCAGGATGGGGGGCAATACACCTGTTTGGCCGAAAATGTGGTGGGATCTAGCAACCGCACTACCATACTCAACGTCTACGGTAAGATGTAAAACAAATACATACACAAATAATGAAATACACTATCATTAAAAAGTTTGGGGTTAGTAACATTGATCAAAGTGACAGTAAAGACATTTATAATGTTACAAAATAATTATAATAATGCTGAAAATAAATGCTGTTCTTTTGAACATTCTATTCTCAAGGAATACTGAAAAAATTTGTATCACGGTTTCCACAAATATATAAAATATTTCATCAGATGTATGCTTTAAAAGAATCATGCCTGTTGTAAAGGATTTATTTTCTGTGGTTCCAGACCACTATGACATAGCCCAGTCTTCTGCTTCCTCCCTTCCATGACTGTATATAATAAGCCTTTATTTCCCTCTGCTCCACAAAAGATGCCTTCATCATTCATTCATTTGAGAATTAAAAACAGAACCAGCAGTGTGAGCAGAGCACTTCTGCAGAGAAATAACAGAGACAAAAATTCTCATTTTTCGAATGCAATCAGTCTTAAGGAAGCAGTCTACATTCACTGATGGAAAGTCTGAGTCTACATTATTAAAGGATAGAGTGCATGGCCTGTACAGTATCCTAAAAACTGTTAAAATACCTTCTGTGCAGTGTTGACCAGGTTAGTTTTTTTTCTAAATCCTTCCTCATATTAAACCAAGTGTTTCTACATTTTCTCTCCAGTGATGCCCACTATTCAACACGGCCCTCAAGTATTCAGTACCATTGAAGGGACGCCCATTTCTCTGCCATGTCGTGCACATGGAGTCCCCAAACCAGATATCACTTGGTCTAAGGTACAAGTGTCTCATTTCTGTTTCTCTCTCTTTTCTCTCACACAAACACATGATCATACAATTAGGATTTGGACAGAAAATACACTTTTTTAGGGTATTGACTTTGATGAAACGCTTATCCGGTCAGAAAAACAGCACTTAAACTTTTTGGCACAGAGCCCATCATGCTCTGGTTTCGTTTTTTGCTTAGGGTTTTAATTTTAAAGGCACACTATGCAAGATTTGTACCTTAATATAACAGCTTAGAAATCATTTCGATGGTAAACAAACTCGTAGTAGGGCGAATCATCATCGAATCATCGAATCAAAACCAATAGCAAAGCCACTAGCAAAACCAGCAATGCAGGTTTGAGCGGTGGCACCCCGCCAGATCTTGCAAGAATCATGACTTACTTTATGGCACAACGTCACATACATCAACAACATATGAAGCAGCCTCTATTCTGCCCTACAAAGGCAAAAGACCTTAACTCGCTAGAGTGTAGAACTGAGAAAAATGAAAAATGATTTTTAGTTGTCCCGCCAAATTAATTATAGGTAGGACACTGGAAATCTGGCAAATAGATGTTTTAGTAATGAAAATTATATACATAAAAAAATCTTGAGCTCAAACTTGACTTTTGACCACTATTTTAAAGTTACTGTACTCTGCCTTTGTATTGTCAGCAAAAAGTGAGAAGTCATGCCAAGGCGAAAGGCAGTAACTTCCACATTATCAACATTTGGTTGCTGATCACCATTAACAAAATCATTATAGTAACACCTGTATAAAATCTAGTGATCATGGCATTTATTTTGTATGATTTACAATTATTTATAGCCATCTGCTTATTGCTGTCCTGTGCTTTGGTTGCATTCTGATGGCATTATTAATACATTTGACATGACAAAATACCTCCATAGATATATTAGTCCAGCATTGGCTCGACCGTGTTTAGGGCGGTGCTGAAGGCGCCGGCGAAGTTTTTGCACTCTGCCAGCTAGATGCATGAGTGTTTCAACCAGGTCCGGTTAGTTCTTTATTGTATTCATCTGCTATGGCATGTGTAACAATTTTTTGTCAACTCTACGTAATCCTTCGCGATCGATATCGCACGTTTGTCGATTGAGCGGTTTCAGACCATACTAAATGTTCTGACCGTATTTGTGCAGGACAAAGCTCTGAGGACATCAGAAGTTAGAGGGACTGATGGCAGCTGTACAAAGTACACAGGCTACACTGTAATTTTAATTTTAATGGACAGTAAAACAAAGGCAGATAACCGTACAATCTGGTAGGTAGCATTATTTGATAGAACACCGGCACAGTAACTTCATATTGACGCGCGGCTAAACAAAGGCAGAGTACCGTAACTCAATTTGAGCGTTCCAAAACAAAGCCAAAGAGCGGTAACTGGTGTTACGGTGTTCTGCCTTGGTTTCTCATGGGCTTTTGGAAGTTACTGTTAAGACAACTCGTTATTTTCTCGAAAAAACAACGGAATTGATTCAAGATACTTATCCACATGATAAAGGAGGTCTTGAATGTGCCAAAAATATAAATAACTCATTTTCGACCAAAAACGAAGTTATGGTCTTTTGCCTTTGCACGGCAGAATGGAAGACACTAGCACGTATTTCAGACGTGAATCATGGCAGAGTCGACGAAGAAAATGAAGAAAGCGCGGTCGGAAGAGTCAAGGAAAAGAAAACAAGAAACTATTTACGACAGTAACGTATAATAAGTACTTCACAGCTACTCTAGGGGGCGCTGTTTGACAAAAATGGAAACTGCATAGTGTGCCTTTAAATGTAATTTTTAATTGTAATAAAAAAAATTGTTAGCATATTAATGTTAGTGATTGTTTTTCTTTCAAAATCCTAAAACTTCTGATCACATTATTTTGTTAGGTGCTCATTTGATATTTTGACTTTTTAAATTTTACATGTACATACAAAACCACTAAAATTGCAGGTCAGTCTCACTATTTCAGCCTTACATTGCACCCGTATGTTGCTATAAAATGAATGTGTGATGTTTTTCAGCGAGGGGAGTTGCTGGATCTGACTGGCAGTGTGTTTTCTCTGTTTGAGGATGGCAGTCTTCACATTGTCTCCCCCAGTGGTGAAGAGTCTGGCGAGTTTGTGTGCACAGCCACGAATGCTGCTGGATACAGCTCCAGAAAGGTCCAGCTCACTGTCTACGGTCAGAGCAGCTTGATCTACTTGCTTGTCTGATAAATTTTACCGGTCCTCTGAGGTTCTGTGATACTGTAAAATGTCTAATGTTTTCTTCAGCTTTGTTTGTTTCTTTTGTATTAGTTTGGTGCATCCTCCAATCTCACCCTGTTGTACTTGCATACTGTATGTCTTTGTAAATGTGTAGTGAAGCCCAGGCCGAGCGGTGTAGAGATGCAGAATAACTCAGACAAGCTGTTGGAGATGTCGGTAACAGAGGGTGAAGATGTCACACTGCCGTGTGAGGTGGAGAGCATACCTCCTCCCATCATCACCTGGGCCAAAGACAAGCAGCTCATCTCCCCCTTCTCTCCCAGGTATCAATTTTGCTTATGTCTCTGTGTTTCTTCACAGATTTCAGGAAGAACATTTCAAGGTATTTGTGAAAAATACACAAATACTTGGAATCTTATTTATAAAGAAATGAGTAGGATGTCAACGTACAATAATTTTCTGATTGTTACTATACATAATTTATGAAATGTCCATATGCATGGTAAATTTTCCTAAATGATTAATAAATAATCTTCAAAAAAGATTCTTGCAGAAATTAAAAATCTGAGCATACATAATCTAAATATGACCACATTCTAAGCATTCAAATGCTCTTGTGCATGTAAACATAGTCAATCATTTATTGCTTAGACTACTGTTCAAAAGTTTGGGGTCTGTAAGATTTTTATTAAAGAAATGAATACTTACTCAGCAAGGATGCATTAAATTACTCAATTTATTGTCATTTTCAAGTCAATGTAAAGACTTTAACATTGTTATAAAAAAAACTGTTAAAAATGTATCACGGTTTCCACAAAAATATTAAAGGGATAGTTCACCCAAAAATGAAAATTCTGTCATCATTTACTCACCCTCAAGTTGTTCCAAACCTGTATGAGTTTCTTTGTTCTGCTGAACACAAAGGAAGATATTTGGAAGAATGTTTGTAATCAACAGATCTCGGTCCCCATTGACTTCCATAGTAGGAAAAAAATATACTATGGTAGTCAATGGGGACCGAGATCTGTTTGGTTACAAACATTCTTCCAAATATCTTCCTTTGTGTTCAGCAGAACAAAGAAACTCATACAGGTTTGGAACAACTTGAGGGTGAGTAAATGATGACAGAATTTTCATTTTTGGGTGAACTATCCCTTTAAGCAGCAATTTTTTTCAACATTGATAACAATAAGAAATGTTTCTTGCATTTCTTATAATGACAACATACACTTATGAGCAAAAACATTATGAACAGTCACAGGTGAATGTCGTTGATCATCTCCTAACAAGGCCACATATTAAGGTCTAGGTACTGTAGGTTAGATGGTAAGCAGGCAATCAGTTCCCGTAATCAACGTGTTGGATGCAGGAGAAATGGACAGGAATAAAGATCTGAGTGACTTTGACAAGCAACAAATTGTTATGGCAAGGCGACTGGGTCAGAGTATCTCTGTGTGTTGTGCGCCCAAGGCTCATCGATGCACAAGGGCAACGAAGGCTATTCTGTCTGGTCCGAGCCAACAGAAGGTCTACTGTGGCACATGTCACACAAAATTTTAATGATGGTTATAGGATAAATGTGTCACAACACAACAGTGCATCACACTCTGCTGCATATCAAAGTGTCTATTATACCACCATCGAAAGCATCTACACTGGACATGCAGAACTGGACCTTGGAGCAGCGGAAGATCGCCTTGTCCGATGAGTCCTGTTTTCTTTTACATCACGTGGATGGCCATGTACATGTGTGCCGTTTACCTGGGGAAGTGATGGCACCAGGATGCTCTGTGGGACTAGGACGGATAAGGGAGTGAATCTCTGGGCAATGTTCTGCTGGAAAACCCTGTGTCCGGTAAATTTGACACTGCCACCTGCCTATACATTGTTGCAGAACAGGCACATCCCTTCATGACAATGGTGTTCCCTGGTGGAAGGGTCCTCTTTCAGCAGGATAATACACCCTGCCTATAACTGCACATATTGTTCAAGAATGGTCTACGGTACATGATGAAGAGGTCAAGGTGTTGCCCTGGCCTCCAAATTCCCCAGATCTCAATCCAACTGAGCATCTGTGGGATGTGCTGGACCGAATCTGCTGCTAACATCTTGGTGCCATATACCACAGGACACCTTCATGGGACTTGTAGAGTCCATGCCTCATCGATGAGAGAACCAACTGCATATTATGCATGTGGTCATAATGTTTTGTCATCAGTGAATGTTTCAGCATATCAGAATTATGAATTATGTGAATTATGTGACACTAAAGACTGGAGAAATGGCTGCTGGAAATTCAGCTTTGGCATCACAGGAATAAATTACATTTGGAATATACTGAAGTAGAAAACAGTTGTTTCAAATTGTAATAATTTTTCACAATATTACTGGTTTTAGTGTATTTTTGATCAAATAAATGCAGCATTGATGAGCATAAGAGACTTCTTTCTAAAACATGGAAAAAATACATACTTCAAACTTTTGAACGGTTGAATAATTCAGTCTGTCACTCAGTTATTCACACTTGCATCATTAGAAGTCATCAGAAAATTAAGTCATCGTGCATGATATATGCACAAAAAAGCTTGTATGCATTGTTTTTCAGTTGGTGTACAGAATCAAATCTCATTGTGCATACATTTTATAAATAAGACTCTTGTATCCTATTTTTAAACACTATAAATCTTGTATGCAGGTAGCTTGCTTTTCTCTGCATTGTTTTTCAAGGGCTGATGTTTACTTTACAGCCTAGAGGCAGAAAGACTGCGGTCAGATAAAAATTACACAGTAATTAAACTCTCCTTTTTCAGCTCAACATGAAAGTAAACAGAGGTATAATTTCGGAAGCTTCTCTGTAAACTGGGAGCACCTGTGTGTTTTTACACACAGTATGCCAAAGAACAGTTAGTCTCACAGTTTAGTTTCTTCTCCTCCTTTCAAATGTAACCTCTTCTCTCATAGACACATTCAGCTGCCATCAGGCTCCTTGAGGATCACAGAAACACGTGTGACTGACAGTGGCATGTACCGGTGTGTGGCTACAAACATAGCTGGAAACTTCACTCAGACAGTCAAACTCAGCGTTCTGGGTAAGAGAAACAGAACACATTTATTTACTTGGATGCTCTCACAATTCATGCTTGCAATTGAAATGTGTTTATCAAAGCAACAACAGTTTTATGTTATGCCATATAAGTTCTTATGAGCACACATCAGCCTGGAGGTGTTAAAAATCAGGTCTCACCTGTTTAAATGAATCACTTTGCCACATTGGTCTTGTGGTGACATCAGGCTTCAATCAGTCTTATTTTAATATACATCATGAGTTGATATCAAGTGCTCTGTTCGTACCCACAACTATAAAATACATTTTTACTGAAAACCCATGAAAAGCATTGTTTTACACAGCTGCACGAGCATCATTAAATGACGCAAAAAGATTTGCACATTTGATAGTCAATTACACATCACACACCACACCACATTAATCTCGGTAAGTACTTCCATGTGATAACGTTTCACACTTGCCAATGTGCATTTTCCCTGAAAGGCACATATCTGAGCACTTTCGTAATTAGTTTTTTGCTCAGTGTAGTCCATGCTAAGATAAGTACCATTTACTAAGTACCATTTTTGTCATATAAGACACAAATTAGAGTTTAAACATACATTTTACATGTTTGAAATACGATTTTTGGATTTCAGGTACTAGCTTTTTTACATTTGGGACATGACGTGTTTTCTGTGCTTAAAAGTTAGCGGCCTCCTGTTAACCTAATTATTATCCATTCAGTTGTTTCAAGTGTTTGTACATTTGAATCGTATATTATACTATATATACTGTACATTGTAGATATATTTTTCTCATTTGTGAGATTTTTATTGGAATTGCCTGTCAGTTCTACCCGGAGGAATCGTATTATTATTTATTAGGACCCAAGCCCTGAAAGGGCGAAGTTTTCGTAAGGATTATTTTATTTTTATTTTTTTGCCTTTTGCCTTTTTGCCACTTTTGGGGCCCTTAACATGCTCAAAAACTCTTGAAATTTTGCACTCACGTCAGAACCTGCGGCCATCAGGGCCGGACTGAAGCTGGTACCCGGGCGTGGCGGGGGGCTCGACAGCGCCCCCTGGAATGGTGTCCGAAAACTTGGTCCATAAATCAAACACGCTTGCATGTAATAATATGAAACTCAGTACACATATAGATCTCATCGGGCCGAACAACTTTCGTGCTCTAAGTTTTACAAAAGCCCAACAGGAAGTCGGTTATTATACGTTGTTTGGAAAACGCATACAATGGAATGTGAAATACTCCTCCTAGGGAATTCATCCGATCGCCACCAAACTCGGTGTGAATGAAGTCAAGACATTGAGGATGAATTCTTGCGAACAGATTTTTGATATCTCGAACGGTTTGGCCGTGGCGAGGAAACGAATTTATGGCGAATAATGGGACACAGGAAGTGTGTTATAACTTCTGCATACATTATCTGATCTTGATGAAACTTCAGCAGTGTGTTCGTGGTAAGAGGCCGATCACATGTATGTAACTATTGTGAGTCAAAGTTATAGCGCCACCAACTGGCAGCAGGAAGTGTGTCACTTTCTAAATGCTTTTGACAAAAGTGAGGGGGTTAATTTTATGTACAGTCACAAAAATCAGTACACATATTGGTCTCATCGAGCCGGACAATTTTCTAATTTACAGTAATTAGCTCCGAGCAACAGGAAGTCAGATATTTTGGTTTGAATGTGGATTTCTTTGCAAAATCAGCCTCTGAATTTTTACCCACTCCTCTTAAGTGGTTTATTTTATTCCCACCAAACTTTTTCAACATGATGAAAATACATTAAAGATGCTAAATTGTAAACAGATAATAAATATCTCAAACAGTTTTGCTATGGCGAGGGATTCAAGTAATGTCAAAAAAGGAAACACTAAAAACCTCCTATCTACTAAAAATGTAATTATACACCATTTATTTCTATATAAAATTATACAAATATCAGAACTAAACCCATTTTATTCTTTATTTTCAATTTAATAATTGTTTAAGTTTAAAACCATCCAGAATGTTTTTTTAGTCCAAAAAATAGATAGTCATTCATAGTGCTATTTTTTTTTTTGTTACATTTATTATATATATATATATAATATATATATTTATAATATATATATATATATATATATATATATAATATATATAAATATAGCTGCGAGCAGCGATGGAGGGCCCAAGCCGGTGACACCGCCACCCCAGTGCCACCGGCTTGGGCCCGCAATCGCTGCTCGCAGCTATATTTTTTCTTGCTTCTTTACCATCACTCTGCTTGACTCAAAACCTTACGGTACTATCCGAAGGGTTAATCAGTGACAGTGGCTCACAGCTCGATTGCCATTTTTTCCCCACTGACTTGTCAGCTGTGTCCTTTTAATCTTCTCCAGTTCAATGGTCATGATACTCGCCCATCGTGTTTGGGCATTAAACATCTGAGAAAGGCTCTCACAGACCTGTGTCTGCACTGCAGTCTTTTGCCCATTTCAGATCTTTCAGATCTGAAAGATTTCATTCCCCGATGATGTTTTTTTTTTGCTGTTCATCACAGAAAGTTACTGCGTTTCAGTTTCCTGAGTCAAACCTACCAGTTCAAGGTTCCACCTTTTGGGCTGTCCCTTGCTCCTCACGTTTTCACAAGATATGTGCACACAGCTCTTTACAACTTACTCATAAGAACCTGACATGGTGTCAGCCGCAACTCACTTCTCTGAGGGCGGCTCATATTTCAGGAGCATGCAACTAGACTTCCAGGGATCGACTACATCCAGGAGAATGGAGGCTTCATCCGGATGTAGTACAGAAGATCTGTCTATGGTTTGGAAGAGCAGAGGTAGATCTTTTTGCTTCAGAGAAGACCACTCACTGTCGCTTATGGTTTGCAAGGACAGAATCATCCAGTCCCTTGGGGCAGGATGCACTGTCTCAAGACTTTCTGAACTGCCTACTGTATGCATTATACAGGATCTCCCGGTGCAAACACAGCATGCTACTTGTGGCACAATGATGGCCATCCAGACCATGTTTTCTTTAGTTACTAAAACTTCTGACAGGCAAACCTTGGAAGCTTCCCCCAGGAAGTTCCTTCTCTCCCAGTTGAAGGGCAACATCAGGTATCCGTATCCAGTTCACCTACAGCTTTGGGTCTGGCCCCTGGGTTGAACATTTCTCTAGAGCATTGCGACCCTGCAGTTCTCCACACCATCTCCAATGCGAGGGCTTGTTCCACACTACAGATCTATGCTTTGCATTGCATTGGAAGCTGTTTTCTGCATGCTTACAAGGCAGCAGGGAAACCATTTCCCTGGGGTCTAACTTGTCATTCCACTAGGGCCATCTCATCTTCATGGGCTACCTTTAGAGGAGTGTCCTTGGTGGACATCTCCACTGCTGCTACTTGGCCATCTCCGTGCACGTTTGCCAGGTTTTATTAGGTCAATGTTGCTGCTCATCATGTCATGAGTTCTGCAGATCATCAGGAGTGGCCTTAATTTTTTCAGGTGGGTGGCATTCCACATGATTATGTTGGGATGTGTCACTCACTAGTGTTTATTAGTGTTTACTAGTTACACATGAAACTGTGGTTCTGTGAATTCCGGATGACCACCAGAGTTTTTTGTCACTTGGAATTTGCGAGAAAGGTGTACCAAGGCAGAGTGTTGTGGCTTTTAAACTCCCCAGGGCTCAGCATACGTCACTTATGTGGTATATTCTCTCGACCTATCTGGCTGGAGATCCGATTATCCACTGGTGTTTATACTGCCTCGGGCAGTCATCCAAAATTCACAGAACCACAGTTACATGCATAACTAGAGTTTTGTTTCTGTCTTGTGTGTGCACACACACATACATACACACACACCATTGGTGACAAATGAGAAAACTTTATTTGTGTTGATTTTTTTCTGAAGATTTTTTTAAGGCACAAACCTATACAAAACTATATTTTGTTAAAACAAGCTTGCTTTAATCATTAAAAAAGTGAAACAACAAATACTGCCAGTGGGGGTAAGAAAATAAACTTAATGAAAGATTATTTAAAAGACTTTTACATTCATCTTTTTTAAGGTTTAAGGTATTTACATACACAAAAGTAAAAAAGAAATTTGAAAGAAATTGCGATACATTTTATTGTGATGCATATATAGATATAGTTGCTTATATTTATTACACTGTGTAGTGACTGTGCACATGAGAGTGTTTACATTGGTGTTAAGAGGCCAAGTGAGATTCATTGACCTCCTAACACCCACATTTGAACTTAAGCAGGGCTGATGTGATGTATGAGAAAGCATGGAAGGAGAGATCAGCTGTGCCTCAGTTGCTCTAAGCAAAACCTGACAATAATAATTATAGAATCTTACAAACATAAGCCACTCTGAGCACACTCAGACACATCTGTAAGTGAAAATTTAATAGAGGTATCTATAATGACTACAATTAAACCCTTAGTCATTTTAATCTTGATTACAGTTTTCTGTAAAACTGTGAGCAAATACTTTAGCAGAACTGAGTCTGAGAAATGAAAGCTACAGCAAAGAGGAATGTGCTGTCTGATTTATCACAGCTACCAAATGTCTCATCAGGAAGATTAACACCCAAAAATGATGTGAGAAAATGATCAGTAACTTCAAATTACATGTTATGCAAGAGCGTGTGTTTTCTACTTCTCTCTACTCTTAATACCACTTTCTCTCTTTTTACTCTCTCAGTTCCTCCCAGCATCCGTGCAGGTCCTCGAGCCATGAAAGTGCAGGTGGGACATGCCATAGACCTGCCCTGTGTCGCACAGGGAGTCCCAGAACCCTCTGTGTCCTGGCTGAAGGATGGTGCTACTCTGTTGGACGGGTCTCATTACAGGATCTCAGATGGGGCTCTGACTCTGAACCAAGTGGGGCTTACTGATGAGGGCGTCTATACCTGTGTGGCTTCCAACATCGCCGGGCAAGATGAAGCCATCATTCAGCTCCATGTACAAGGTCAGAAAAATATTGGCAACTATTGTTGTGATTACAGCTATTTGGCTTTAAGTGAACTATAAATCTCATGTGTTGCCTCCTTCCCTCCACAGTCCCTCCTGTGGTGGAGGTTTCTGAGCCCCCTTTCAACAGCCCTTTACAGGAGAGAGTGGCTAACCAGCAGATTGCCTTCCCCTGTCCTGCCAAAGGTGAACATGCACCTGAATCATCAGAAATCACCATTCATACACTAAGATCACTAGATGCTGATATGTCACTAGAACTGGGCAATTTAACTAAAATTACAATATTTAATATACTGATATGTGTATATTTGGTCTGAAATGGCATAAAAGTGTTTTTGATATAAAAATGTTTAATACAAAACTAAAACACTAGTTAAAAAATCAGTGCATGTTTTTCACTAAATCAAGAATCCTATTTAATCATTTTAATTTATTGGCCAATGCAGTATAAGGTAATAAATGGGTGTATTTACCTACGTACAATACTGTTCAAAAGTTCGGGGTCGGTAATGGTCTGTAAGTACTGTACGTAGGGTCGGTTTTTAAATGATTTTGAAAGAAGTTTCTTATGGTCACCAAGGCTGCATTAATTTGATCAGTACTACTGTGAACATTTTTCTATTTTAATATATTTTAAAATGAGAAAGTTTAATATTATTTGATGGATAGTTCTAAAAGATAACATTTATCTCATGCAGAAATCTTTTTGTAACATTATAAATGTCTTTTGATCATTGTAATGTGTCCTTGCTAAATAAAAATATATAAATTTCTGTCAAAAAAATCTTACTAGCCCCAAACTTTTGAACGGTTGTGTATATTTTTTACTAAAACATTTTAACATATAAAAAACGATATGCAGAGACTTCTGTTATTTAGTGATGACACAATCAAATAGTTCAATCAGAGTTTTGAATCAGTTCATTGACAGTTCCTTAACAGCTTGATGTGTTTCATGGAAATGAATCAAAGAAAAATTAAACATTCCAGTCTTAACATACTCATGAGCTGCAGGACAAGGAAGGATTGCAAATCTAGTCTAATGTTGCCTTCTGTAGGAAACATAATGGTCAAAAATGTCATTAAACTCATTAAAATCACTGTGATATTCACAATATTGTTTTATTTATTGTTTTATTTATTAGTTGTTACTCAACTCCCTTTGTACTGTCTGTTGCAGGCACTCCTGAGCCAGTAATAAAATGGTCTAGGAATGGTCAGGAGTTGACAGGGAATGAGCCAGGTGTTTCTATTTTAGAGGATGGCACACTTCTTATCCTGGCCTCAGTGTCCCCTCTGGATAATGGGGAGTACACTTGCATTGCTGTCAATGATGCTGGTACAACAGAGAAAAAATACCAGCTTAAGGTCAATGGTTAGTGTAACAGTTTGAAACATTTCTTAAGCTTGTTTCGCTTTCAGCATATTTCACAATCTTTCTCTTCTCTTTTCTCCTCTTTCCCCTTAATCCAGTCCCACCTGATATTCGAGACAATGGCTTGCTGTCCAATGTCTCTGTAGTGATGAATCAACAGACCAACGTGGTGTGTGATGTCACAGGCACACCTGTACCTGTCATCACCTGGTACAAAGATGGAGTCGTGGTCAGTGCTGCTGTTTATTAATTCACACCTTGACACGGGGTCCGACATTAACAATAACGTGATGAAAACTGACCCCATTTACATTCTATATAAATGTTTATTGTCTTGTGGTGCATAATCCATGCACTTAATTGTTAAAAAAATGTAAAGAAAAAAAAACTTTGCTTCTGAGGCAACCTTTTTGCTGACTTAACCAAGAACTGTAGTCCTTATTATAGACCTAACCAAGACTATGATTAAATAATAATAATAATAATAATAATGATTTAATAAAAAAATATATTGTAGCCTAAGACGTTCCAATCCAGTCACTTCCCGGTGAATAAAATCAAGTCCAGCCATACATTATTTCCCACTGAATATTCTGTTTGGAATTACATCACATTTATGGAAGTTAAGCGTATTGCAAATGCCATTTCACATTGTTAAATGTGCATAAAGTTAAACCAGTTAAAAAGTCTAATGAGAAATAAAAGTGGTATTTCCTTCAATGAGGCCAATCACAAATGTGTTCCCTCTGATCACTGGGTTTGCGCTCCAAGAACAGTCATAAAAACCCCAGAGCTTCTCATAAATGTGCTTTTACCAGAATCAATTTCAGAATGAAGTCAACAATTAGGAAATTTCTAATTACACTCCAGGGATAGCCATCTCAAGGCTGCTGATTCAGATTCATCTTAGAATTGCAGATATTTCTAGGATTTTTTTCACAAAAGATAATCATTATTAATGCCTTTTATTAATATTGGATGTTATTTATTCTAATCAATATTTTTTAAATAGGTCAATAAGTAGAGTTAAAATTCACAGTGTTTAAGGAATTCTGTTAATATTTGTTGATTTTGTTATTTATAATTTCTCAATAGCTTGTATCATTTAACCAGGTGGTTTCTAGCAGCGATGTGCAGATTCTGCAGAAGGGAAAAACTCTTAAGCTTTTGAAAGCGGCTGTTGCAGATGCCGGACGCTACACCTGCAAGGCCATCAACATTGCTGGAAGCACAGAGAGAGACTTTTACTTAGATGTGTTGGGTAAAATATTCTGCAATAACATCCACTTACTATGATGTATGACATTAACAGTGTTGTCTTTTTACAAGCTGGTATTATGTCTTATTAAGCTGGTCTTTTCTCTGTTTAGTTCCTCCTACAATCATTGGGACAGTTGGGTCACGTGACCTCTCTGCCGTGCTTAATCAAGAGATCATTCTGGAATGCAGGGTCAAAGGCGATCCCTTTCCCACAATTCAGTGGTACAAAGACAGGAAGTAAGTTACTCCAAAAAGCTTAAAGAAAACGTAATTCTTCTCCTCTAAAAAAGAGGGGTGAATTCACTAAAAAGTCGCACCACTTTTGCGCTTATTCGCTAACCACCCGAAACCCAGTTAAACCAGGTACTAAATGCAGGAGTATTTAAATTTGTTGTCAATGTTTCAAGCATAAACATCTTTAGTCTTCAAATTATCCTTATCATAGATTCACAAAACTCCTGCCTGGCACAATTAATGTTGTGCTTTTACCAAATTAATTTTGGCATCCTCCATAACCCAGCACAGACTTTTGGGAATTGTGTCTTGCAAATTGCATTCTCCAATAGATGTTAGGAATTTTTGTATGCTTACTTGATTTGCTTAATTCCTTTTGCAATAAGGCACTAAATCAACACTGTGCTTGCAAATAAACACTATCGGGTGCGCAATTCATTTTCAGTGAATTCTCCGCTGATTTTTACATTTTGAAACAATACTAGGGGAATTAGCGTTATCTGTCCTTTTCACTCTGTGTTTTAGGCCAGTGTTTTTGGGTGACAACAATATTGAAGTTTCAAACAGAGGACAGCAGTTGAAGATAAAGAGTGCTCGCTTAGGTGACCAGGCACGATACCAGTGTAGCGCCACCAACGCTGCAGGAAAGCAGTCCAAAGATTTTAACCTCAGTATCTTTGGTAATTTGACTCATAATACCTTGGGTTTCAAATATGGGTTTCACATCGACAGAATGCTAAATTTGCTGTCCTTTCTGTCTGTCCTTCCATCCTACCATCTCAGTGCCACCCAGCATTAAGGGAGGAAACACGTCTTCTGAAGTGACAGTTCTGCTGGGTAATGTGGTGACTCTGGAGTGTGAGGTACGGGGTGTGCCACTCCCTGCCATCACATGGTACAAGAACAGAGAGGTCATTCTGTCCAGCAGACAGACCCAGTATGTGGACCGAGGGCAGTTCCTTAAGATCTCAAGAGCTCAAATGTCAGATGCTGGACAGTACACCTGTAAAGTCACCAGTGTGGCCGGCACTGCTGAGAAAATTTATGAGCTTGATGTCTATGGTGAGGGCTTGCTAAAGAGTTCTTTAGTGTTTTGTTTTTTTAATTGTTATTAAGGTATGTTTGTTGGTTGGTTGGTTGGTTGGTTTTTTAGAGTCAAAGTCATTTTACAAGAAAGGAATAAACAGTAAATAAAAACAAAGTAACATAGAAACTTATACCATTCGGGAAAAAAAAGAAGTAATTCATATTTTTACATTTGAATTGTAGTGTATATTTGTAAAGAAACATATGTAAATAGGTAACACATACAGTACAAAGCAATAGAAAAAACTATGTATTTTTCATTGGTCAGAAAGGGTGTATTTTTTTTTTTACAGACTTTGTACAGTAGAAAAGTGTGGTATTGGTGCAAATAATTACATGCAAATACTTTAATACTTTATTGCCATTTAGTTTTAGCTTTTGGTAACACTTTTTCATGTGCACTCTTCCTTTTTTGTCATCATTCAGTTCCCCCCTCCATCACTGCCGGTTCTGATGGTCCCACAGACATGAAGGTCGTGCTCAGTAAATCTCTGATTTTGAAATGTGAAGCTGAAGGTCACCCTCCTCCCTCACTGACCTGGCTAAAGGATGGTTCGCCAGTGGCTGCTAGAGAGAACCTGCGTGTTCTAGAGCAGGGTCGCAAAATCGAAATCCTCAGTGCACTTCCATCTGATGCTGGTCGATATGTTTGTGTAGCTACCAGTGTTGCTGGAGCGAGGGAGATCAAATATGACGTCAGTGTCTTAGGTATAATGACACACATTGACATTTTTTTTGTGATCTGTTAAAATTAAAGAAATTTCAAGAAAGTCACCTAAACAGGGAGATAAAAAACACAAAGTACTTCTAAATCTCTTCACTATCCACAGGAATCAGGAACTTAAGTGTCATGTGTTTTTGTGTTCATGAGCGAGACAGATCATGTCTCGATCTGCACATTGATCTTCTAAACATCTGTACACCATTATGGTCCTAATACATGCATCCAACAGACTGCCATAATCAGTCAGTCCGCATTTGTGTTGCATCATTGGAATGAAATTGCAGGAAATCAACAGCATAGTGTTTTATGAGCCAGTAAACTGGTTAACAACAAATGAAGGAAATGTATAAAAGATTCAGCAAGATTAAAGGGCAATGGTAGAGTCAGTATCCATGTGACCCAAGCATGTGGCATTTATTAACTCTCTATGCGTTTTCATTATGTGAGTTTTTTCACGCATTATTTCAAAGACACGTTTGGTTTACAATTCCGGAGATGCTATAGTGTTTGACTATAATTTTTGTGTGTGTGTATTTAGTTCCTCCTGTTGTTGATGGGGCAAGCGACACCACAGATGCCACGGTCATCCTCAACAATATCCTAGAGCTGGACTGCGACGCTACAGGCACACCTACTCCAACTATTACGTGAGGACTTCAGTACATCCACACATGACATAATCATTCTGTATATGCAGAACTGAAATGTCGCTCATTTGCATCTGTCTATATCTGAAGGTGGCTGAAGGATGGCGTACCAGTGAGGCAGGGTGAAGGGGTGCGGATAACATCAAACGGCCGTCGATTGGTCATCTCGCGCGCTCAGGTGTCTGATACAGCACTTTTTCACTGTGTAGCGACCAACGAGGCTGGAGAACAAGAGAGAGAGTTTAAAGTGTCTGTACATGGTAATGATCATTATAGATTTTTATTTAACATCTGTCAGTTCTTGCTAATATTTTTATTTGATGTTTACCTTAACTGCTCACAGAGAGGAAGGCCTAAGGTGACTTTTCAGGTTTCTCTAAGTTATAAAGTAAAAGTTATAAAAAAGTTATAAATTATAAGTTTCAGAGACATGTTTGGTAAAATTTCATTGTTTATTTCTTTAATATTTGTCTGTCAGTCTCCCCAGCTATTCGTTCTACTGGTCCAGCTGAGAGGTCAGTGGTCCTCCACACATCAATCAGCCTTCAGTGTGTGGTCAGTGGAATTCCACCTCCCAGCATTACATGGCTCAAAGACGGCCGTCCTGTGGACACGACACAAGAATTTCTGAAGGTCAGACTTTAAAGCATGACAGAAGCCTTTTAAAGTAAATCAAGTGTTTGAGGAGGTTTACATAACCACATGTACTATCTCCTCTCTCATTATTTCTCCATCTGGCATTTAGCTGGAATCCGCAGGCAGGGTATTGCACATAAAGAAGGCCAGGCTGGAGGATGCTGGGAAATATACTTGTGTGGCAACTAATGCGGCAGGCGAGGCACAACAGCACATTCGCCTCAGTGTGCATGGTAGGAAATAGCACAGGCATATTAACTGTGATTTTCCGAAACACTGTCAAAATCAAAAGAAAAAAATAAGAAATTATATTTTTCATAATGCCTATTTGTAGAACCATTCAACATCTCATCTAAACCTCTAAAAACATCTCATTATAATGAATTAAATCAATCAAAAAAAAAATATATATATATATACTGTATATTGATTGACTGATTGATTGAAATTCACCTAAATACCCTAACGTGCATCATGGTAAATAAGTTTGTGCATGTGTTTTATAGAACCTCCCAGCATCCAGTATGCTGGAGAGACACTCAATGAAACCATCCTTGCTGGCTTCCAAATTCAGCTAAAGTGTAAGGCAACAGGAAGTCCTTTGCCAGGTGAGTCATACTTCATTTCCCGTTTTTTTAGGGCAATATTACATTTGAACTGGCTAGTAATAGTTTACAAAAGTACAGGTGGTGTAGTTTATACTCATTTTTTCCCTCATGCCTTTTCTGCTGCAGCTGTGACGTGGTATAAAGACAGTCGTCCATTGACAAACGCTGCAGGTGTTAACATTCTGAGTAGAGGTCAGGTGCTGGAAATTGACCGGGCGCAGGTGTCAGATGCTGGACTCTACAAATGTGTGGCCATCAATTTGGCCGGCAGCACTGAGCTCACATACAGTCTGCAGGTGTATGGTGAGTATGAAACAATCTTTCAGTCAAAAGTTTGACTGTTTCCTGACATATTTCTTGGTTTTGATCATCTAATGTTCTCTGTCTCTTTCCATTAGTTCCCCCCTCCATTTCTAGCAAAGGAGGAATGATAACAGTGGTGGTGAATGAGCCAGTCAGGTTAGAGTGTGAAGCCTCAGGAGTTCCCATGCCCAGCCTCACCTGGCTTAAAGAAGGCAGACCTGTCTCCAGCTTCTCAGATGGCATCCAGGTCTGTGCGTGTTGGAGTTTGGATGCTGTCATGCGTACTTGTACATATTGGTTTGCAGTCAACTCTACTTAAAGGTTAAGAATATGTTATATCAGTTTTCAATTTCCTCTTTTACTAGGTATTGTCAGGTGGCAGAGTGTTGTCATTCGTTAGTGCGCAGGTCAGTGACACAGGTCATTACACCTGTGTGGCTGTGAATGCAGGTGGAGAACAGCACAGAGAATATGACCTACGTGTGTACGGTGAGCTCAGTAAACACTCTTACTCTAAACCTGATCATTTGTGTATTTCAGGGTAACTCAGTTGTTGATACAAAGTAATTTTCTATGTGTTTACACTACTGTTCAAAAGTCAGTGCGTTTTTTTGTTTTTTTAAAGATAATAACACTTTTATTCACCAAGGATGAATTTATCTGTGTGTGTGTCTCTGTCCCTCAGTGCCGCCCAACATCATGGGTGAGGAGGTAAACAAAACTGTTCTGATGGGTCAGCCAGTGCAGCTGCATTGTGAGAGCGATGCCATCCCTCCACCTGCATTGAGCTGGCGGAAAGACGGACGACCGCTATATAGAAAACCAGGACTAAGCCTGTCAGAGGACAGCAGCTTTCTGAAGGTACAGTACATTCATCAGCCTGTAAGCTATTTTGACTTGGGCCAGAAAGCAACAACCTAGCAATCACCCAGATAACACTAGCAGGTCCCTAGCAACACCCTAGCAACCACCCAGCATACCATAGGAACCATATAACTACACCCTGGAAATTACAACACCCTAGCATCATGAAGCAAGTGAAGTTCATTTTGGATTGCTGTTCTTTTAATTTAAAAGGCATTAGATGGTATTAATTTGATAATTATTTTGTATTTGCAGATTACCAGTGCTCAGGTCCAGGACACAGGCAGGTACACATGTGAGGCAATCAATGTGGCAGGAAAAACGGAGAAGCACTATAACCTGAACGTGTGGGGTGAGTGCTTAAAATATAATATAAACAACTTGAGTCAAATTATAATGTATAATATAATTGTTTCTCTTTCTATTATTTGTTTTTCCCCAGTTCCTCCCAGTATCCGTGGATCTGATGAGGTGTCTTCTCTGACTGTGATTGAGGGGAGCCTCATGACACTTGTTTGTGAGTCCAGTGGGATCCCTCCTCCCCGTCTAACCTGGAAGAAAAACGGTGAGGCTCATCGTGACTGTTTTCATCATCACCATCCTCCTACAGATTATAAAACTCCTCATCACTATCCTCATCACATTTATTGTCATTTTCAACTTCATACTCTCATAATTAGTCACATTTCAACAAACCCTTACTCTAAGTTTGTGTATTATTTTGTGTCTCTTAGGCTCAGAGCTAAAGGGAGATTCACGTGTGCGTGTTCTTTCTGGTGGGCGGCAGCTGCAGATTTCCAGTGCTGAGAAGGCTGACGCTTTCTCTTACACCTGTCTGGCCACCAGTGCAGCTGGCAGTGCGATGAAAGAGTACAATCTGCAAGTCTACGGTACAGCATCTTCTCTCACATTACAGGCACTATCGGTCAATCTTGGACTAGGTGATAAATCAGTATCGATATTTATTGGAAAAATAAATCCACAATATCATATTCAATATCATATTGTGTATATTCTGCATGTTTCTATATGAATGAACGAAACACACACTGAGACTCAGAGGTCATAAAAACAAGATATTTTAAAATGTATACAGTAAACTTATTTTAATAAAAAATGCAATGTTTTGTTCTAAATTGCTATATTTACATTTGATTGCATTTTTTAAAAATGAACTGAAGTTTTTTATACTTCCATTTTTGGGATAGGGTTAGGGTTAACTTTAATTAAATAATTAAACTAAGAATACAGAAAAACATCTCAGGTTACGAATGTAACCATTGTTCCCTGAGAAGGGAACGAGTCGCTGCGTCGAATGACGATACTATGGAGGAACGCCTCTGTGTAACTGTCGTCCAAAGCATGTGTGCAACTAGTCCAATCCTGAGATGTGACGGCGAACCACAGAAACTATAAAGGGAATTGGTTCAAAGGGAGCCAGGGACAACTCTTCCAGAAGCACGGCTGGGACTCTCACATGAGCTGGGACCCTCACATGAGCCACAGGCCTCATCCTCAAAGCACCACGCAGGAAATGAACAACCAAGTGGTGTCTCCCCAGAAGATCCATCGTTTAACGGTGTGTGGAAGGCCTCCATGTAGACCTTAAGCCTGGAGGGGGAAAGACCAGCAGAAAAACAGTCCTGAAGGAACTCCAGCACTGAAGCCACTGGGCAGTGAACTGTGTCCAACTGTCATTCTCTGCACCATTAAGTGAAAACTCTCCACTTCAAGGCATATAGTTTCCCTAATGGAGGGAGCTGTAGAGTTTAAGATGATCTCTACAACCTTGGTTGAGAGAGCAGCATTTATGAACTGTTCCCCCTCAGGGGCCAGACCCACAGTTTTCATAACTCTGGCAGAGGGTGGAATATTATCCCCCAGCCTGCAATAGAAGGTCCCTCCTGATGGAAATCTCCCATGGGGGCCGTCAAGGAAGACTATAAGGTTCGAGAACCATACTCGGGCCAGCCAAAACGGGGCTATCAAGAGCAAACTCCCGGGAGCAGAGCGATCAGGGAGATGCATACAGACACAGCCTTGGCCACGTCTGCACCATAGCGTCCCACCCCAGCGATTTATGTATGAGACCAACGACATATTGTCTGTTCGAACTAGAACATGATGGCCTCTTAGATACGGGAGGAAGTACCTCTGAGCATTTTATGTGCCAAGAGAGATGATGTTCTCTCCACAGACCCCATGATGAGCCGTCTTCCATGACCGCTCCCCAGCCCTTGAGGGACACACCTGTTGTCACTGTTTTCCGATGACAAGATGTTCTTAACACCGTGCCCTGGGACAGGAACCAAGGTTTCCAAAATGGATTCCGTACCCCTTTTTCTATTGTACACAGGACCCACTGAGACACATTTGGAAGGAGACTCCAAGCCTCCATGTAGTGTACTAGGGGGACCAGCCTCTCGAGGCTGACCTCGGGAATACTCTGAATACTGTGCTCGGTGCCCTGAAGCGGCTGGCAGGCAGGGAACAAACAGACTGATTTTTCTACAAGCCTCCTTGGATGGAACAAACTCTGCAGGGCCGCAACAAACTTGGGTGAACACTGAGATGTGTGTTCGTTTGGAAACCAATGCACCCTGAAGCGCCAAAGGCGGCAGGGTTAACAATTCGATTTTCTGAGGGCTCCTTGGAGGAGCAAATTCTCGTTGCTCCCCCTGGGGGGGTCCGCCCACAGAGGCCTACGTTTGGCATCAGGACCTCTCTCCCAAAGCTTTCTTTGCGAGAATAACATTTCTCAGATCTGTTTTCTCTTTAGGAGGCTTCGGGCAAGGGTGTTGTTTTGACCCCCCAGGCTCTTTGAGGGGGGGCTAGAGCAGCAAGGCTTCTGCTGCTGTCTGTGGAAGGAGCTCAGTGTTGATGGCTGGGGCTGCCCCCTGATAGCAGTGAGGGTTGAACCTCTGGAATGCGGCTGATTGTTGCTTAGCCTCCTGGAACCTCTCGACATCCGAATTGACCGAGCCACGGAAGAGGCCAGAAGGTGACAGCAGGGCATCAAAGAGTAAGCTCTTATCCTTCTCCTTGATGCCAGAGAGGTTTACCCAGAGTTGCCTCTTCGTAGCTACTAATGCTGCCATGGAGTGGCGATGACCGTCTCCTTGGTAGTCTGGAGAGACAGGTCTGTGACCCCCTATACTTCAGACGACAATCACTCAGAGGCGTTCCCCCATAGTGTTATCATTCAACGCAGCGTGAGTTCCCTCGAAAGGGAACAGAAAACACAGGATTTGGGGAAAAATTTATTTTAGAATTTTTTCATTTTATTCTTGAGGTCTATCAAACATGTGTAATGCATTTCCTTCCCCATCAATGGTATGAAATGAATACCCTGATAAATATGGATATCGAATGATATAAAAAAATTGCAATAATTTTTTTTGGGCCATATCACCCAGACTCAACTCAAATGCACCTCACAAAGATACAGTAATCCTCTTTATTCCACCATTTTTCTTCCTTCCTTCACTCCAAACAGTTCGTCCCTCCATCAGCTCCTCAAATCAGGATGAGGAGACAGTGACGCGAGGTGGAGATATCACTCTGAAGTGTGAAGCAGATGGGGTGCCCAGACCTTCCATATCATGGATGAAAGACGGTAGACCCCTGACCACCAGCAGCAGGTTTCAAATACTTAATGAGGCCCAACTTTTACGCATCCAGGATGCTCAAGTGGCTGACACCGGACGATACACCTGTATCGCTGTCAATCTGGCAGGACAGGCTGACAGGAAATATGACGTCAATATTCATGGTAAGAAAAAAGTCAAAGTTTTCTTTATGTATAGTTTCTGAGCCACTAGCATCACCAAATAGATTATCCTGAAAACTTTTCTCAATTTCCACTGGTCTTCCAAACATTTAGGTGATGTTATTTGATAATTTTAACTATTTAAAAATATTTTATAATATTATTTTACTGTATCATTTTATTCTATTATTTATTACTATTTTAGAGTTAAATCAATTCAGCTGTAACTGTTGTTCATAATACTAACAAAATTCAAACTAACTTTTCATATCTCTAGTAAAGTAATGTTACTTATTCCATATGTATAGGTTTTTTGTTGTTGTTGTCATTCACATATACTGACATTTTATGTGCATCATCTATTCAGTTCCTCCCACCATTATCGGTCAGACGCAGATGCCTGAGAATGTGAGTGTTGTTGTGAAGAACCCGGTTGTTCTCACCTGTGAAGCTTCTGGAATGCCACCACCAGCCATCACGTGGCTTAAAGACGGCCAACTGATCAGCATGTCTAACTCTGTTCGGGTCATCGCAGGTACCAGCTCCTTTAATGAAGGCATTTGTCTTGCTCCAAAATGTCTACACCACTGAGTCTAGGTAAGGAGCTCAGTACCAGTTAACAGATTAGGTTAACCAGGTGTAATAACTCAAGTAACAAGATAGCTTCAGTAAGCAGCCAAACACCACAGAGCAGTGGGTAACTGAAAAGAAAAATAGCAGATGTTCTCATAAACTCTCCATTTTCGGCTTCCAGTGTAAACAGAGGCTGATCCTCTGCTAGCAGCAAGTATGAGGTACATCCATCACTGTAACCTTAGACATCATAAACTTCCCGGAGGTCACCTGCATAAATGAACCACAGTGAAAGTGAGTCTGTGCTGAGCTATTCTCAGACTGTCTGCCAGTATGCCACAAAGACATGGAGCTGGACAGAAAACAGGACCACAATATGTAAGATAGACACATTATTGATCACATATTCAGTCGGTAATATTGCCACTCCATAAAGGATTAGAAGTGTTGTCTAGCCTTATTGCCTGTATTGCAAAGTAGGGGTGGGACAAAATATCGACAGGGAAACATACCGTTGCCCTTCTCCGTGCAATTCCAGAATCAATACACTGGCGCTAAATATCGATATTTTAATTAATAAAATAAGGCGCTCTAAATAGATTTCCCTGCTCCCAGCATCGCTACTTCATGGCTCCTCGAGGTGGCGCTCAACACATGAACATAAGTTAACTAGCCTAAGAAAAAGAGTTTTTTAACGGGACGCCAGATAGCATTGTGAGTAAAATCATTGATGCCCCAGCCACGTTTAAGTCCAAAGTCTGGACACACTTCGGCTTTTATACCATAGATGGGACAAACAAAATCGACAAAGAGTACGCAATATACAAGAAACCTGGTAAAAGTAAAGTACTTTTACCTGGTAAAAGTAAAGTGTACGAGTAATACCACGAACATGCAAAGCCACTTGCAACGCCATCAGCCTGATCTCCTTGAAAATGTTTAATTTACTTAAAACGTTCAATTTAATTTAATCAAATCAAGTATATTTGTATAGCGCTTTTCACAATACAGATTGTATCAAAGCAGCTTCACAGTATTAAATTAAAATAAAATAATACAACAAGGTTTGTTTCTAGTGGAATTTATTGATTGATAGAATAAAAATTAAATATCCCCAAAATATCCCCAATTTACAGACTGAAAAACTTTTTGTGCTTTTTTCTAACAGTTTGGACTTGAATAAAGAGAGAAAACCTGCACTTAACCTTTTCACGGGCATTTTGTTTTCACAGTTATCAGCTATCATGATGTATCAATTAAGGATTGTCTAGAAATATATCGATTATCGCAGAATTGCTGTATCGTGATATTATTGGTATCGTGAGCCATGTACAGTATCATGTATCGTATCATAGCGTGGGTACACTGTGATTCTCACCCCTATTGCAAAGCTCATCCAAAGATTTACTGTATATCATTCCTGGCTGACCACAAACTCCTTTCCTCATTGTATGAGAAAGGGACTCCAGGGAAGGAAAGAGAATGACGTATTTGTTCAGGTGATCAGCTTAGCGCTCTCCTGGGGAGTGATAATTATTCGTTTAAAGAGTGAAAATGGGACGTTTGACTTGTGTTGATGGGTTAAGCTCTGTTTGAACAGCTGTTAATTTGAAGGTCTCCCGTTTCTTACCAAAACAATAGGGACATTTATGAAGCCTGTTTTTTCAAATACAAAGTGAAACTCGAAATTCGTTCTGCAGATGCTTTTCTCCTCTGAGTAAATCTCAGGCTCTTGATTTATAGCTGATTAAGTAATTCCCTAAGAGAAGTACAAACGGCCTATCCTTTTAATTCAATGTGCAGAAATGTGCAATTCATTCCATCATTCAGTCACCTGTGCTGTTACCAGTTAGCATGGCAACAGATGAGTCTCATATATGTCTATAATAATCTCAGGAGGACGAGGCCTGCGTTTGATGCATGCTGCAAGTGAGGATGCTGGGAGATACACCTGCATCGTGTCCAACTCTGCTGGAGAGGAGCGGAAGAACTTTGACTTAAATGTCCTGGGTAACACAGCACTGTACATGAGTTTGGGTTGTTTTTTGTAGCTGTCTGTCTGCTCTTTACATAGGCAGCTAGCTTCTTGATTTGAAACAATCTTCACAGGCAACAACTCCACAACAGTAGTACTTCTCACGAAAACTTACTAATACTCACAGATTATTCCAATAGAGTGCTAAGAGAATGACATATTTTTGTAGGCCGACCCAGAAGTTGGCATTACCCGGGGTCCCTTGAAAAAAGCCAATAGGATTTTACCATTGGGATTTGGATTATTGTAGAAAATAAGCTCTCTGACCAACACAACTTTATGATACTTTCATGTTTTGTTCATCAAGATAATATTAACAAATGAACACAGCACTTTTTAGCAACTGGCTTTTTCAAGACACGTAAAAAACGTAATGGATTTTATGTCATTTAATAAAACATGAAAATATCTTGAGCTTTACTCAACAGTTTGTGTCTAAATTTTGTGTCAAGTTTGTGACTAAAATTTACAACAAATGAGCGTTCGGCTAAAAGCTTGCTACCCCTTTTATTTTTGTTCTGAATACAGCTATATTTAAACCATTTTCCTTGACTATGTCTACAGTCTTGGATGGAAATTTTCACTGGTTTCATTCTGGGATTGGCTTTTTATCCATGGATCCATGCAAAAACAAAACAAGGAGCATAGTTTAGAGGTTAGCATAGTTTTGTTACTTACCAAGCAAGCTTTCAGTCAGGAGCGCACATGTGACACTTAACATGTTGTTTAGGAATATCACTAGACTTTGAAATGTTTATTTTCATCTTTATTCTGTCAACTTCAGTGCCGCCCAGCATTGTGAACGAGGGCACAGTGGAGGATTTGAAAGTGAAGGAAAAACAGAACATAATTTTGGCCTGTGAGGTCACCGGTAAGTGACACAAATTACAAGATTGGCTTCTGTCCTTATCTCTTACCTCTGATTAACCAATTTTTTGGGTTGTCTAGGTAATCCAGTTCCTGAGATCACGTGGCTGAAGGATGGGCAACCATTGACTAGTGACGCAAGGCTGCAGGTGATGTCAAATGGGCGTTTCCTGCAGATCAGTGGATCGCAAGTGCCCGACACAGGCAGGTATAGCTGTCTGGCCTCTAACAGCGCTGGAGACAGGAGCAGACACTTCAACCTCAATGTGTTAGGTATGTTTGGATGGGGGGAGTTAAAATGTCTCTTTGTAGTCTTGTGTGTGTACTTATTTATGTTTCCGCTCCCAGTTTCTCCCACCATCGCTGGTTCTGGTCCAGAAGGTTCAGCTGAAGACGTTACTGTGACACTGAATAGTCCTACATCTCTTGTTTGCGAAGCCCAGTCATACCCCCCTGCCATCATCACCTGGCTCAAAGATGGCACACCCTTTGAATCCAGCCGCAACGTCAGGGTACTTCCAGGTCAGAGATCTTTATGGATCTGTGGCATAAAATAATTCAGATGTTCATATCCAACATTTGTTATGCGACTAGCTCGCTTACTACTGTATCTTGTGGCAGGTGGTCGCACTTTACAGATCTTGAATGCTAAAGAAGAGGATGCTGGGAGATATACATGTGTGGCGACTAACGAGGCTGGAGAGACACTGAAGAACTATGAGGTGAAAGTTTTCGGTGCGTGTGAGAAATGAGCTACATCGCCACCTTTTGGTGTAGAGGAATATAACACTCTTTGTGTGTCAGTTATCTGTACCTATTTATATATGTTCCTTTCTTGCAGTCCCTCCAGTTATCAATAAAAATGACATCCCAGGAGAGAGTCTGGCCCCTAAAGAGGTGAAAATTAAAGTTAACAACACCCTTACACTGGAGTGTGAAGCTCAGGCTATCCCAACACCTACGCTAGTGTGGTACAAGGATGGCCAGGTGAGAAATACATACATACATAGATACAGTATATGACAAAACTATGCAGTTTTTCACTCCTATGAGAATTTATTTGGAGTTCTGAGTTTTCACTCCACTGTGTTTCTCTCTCTGCAGATCCTGAAAGCAGATGGTCACCTCAGTATCACAGCAAACGGTCGTATAGTTCAGATTAAACACACTCAAGTGTCCGATACAGGTCGTTACACCTGTGTAGCCACCAACATCGCTGGAGAGGATGAGAAGGACTTTGATGTAAATATACAAGGTGAAAAGGGTTTTACAAGTTCAGAATGCAGAATTAAATATACACTATATATACACTACCATTCAAAAGTTTGGGGTCAATATGATTTTTTTTATTTCTTCATGCCTTAAAATAGCTTGAATGTAACTCTACACCCTTGTCTCATTTAGTATACGCGGTTCTATGAATATGAAAATTAGCCCCGCCTCCACTCACTCACACCAGCTCAGAGATCCACTCGTTGACGATCACACGTTGTCGTGATTGGTTACAAGGTAGTTTGTGACGTCAGAAACACCAGCGATTTCAAACCACGTTTTTGAGACTGTTTTTGGTTTACTGCAGTTTTAAGGAGAAAATAATGCAATGGTGTTGACTTTGAATTTGCACATGGTTTGTCTTAAAGCATATTAAAAAGACCACATAGACATATAAACAACATTAAAAGCTTGATTTTCACCACAGGGGGGCTTTAAAATACTTTTTCAGCAAAGGTGCATTTAATTCATTAAAAGTGACAGTAAAGACATGTACAAATTTCTCTTTCAAATTACTGCTGTTCTTTTGAATGTTCTATTCATCAAAGAATCCTGAATGTTTCTGAATGAGCACCAAATCAGCATATATAATGATTCCTTAAGGATCATGTGACACTGAAGTCTGAAGTAATGGCTGCTGAAAATTCAACTTTGCTATCACAGGAATATGAGGAATGATCATAAGAGACTTTTTTCAAAAGAACGTTTAAAGTCCGCGTGAACCGGAAGTTGCAAACGACTTTTCTCCAGTGCTGTGACGTATTTCCCAGTGAAAAGGAATATTGAACAGAGGGCAGGGTTTTACTCTAGCGCTCCTCCTCTCCATCTCTCGCTCATAGCAGACTAACGATTTGAGGGGAGTGGTTAAGCATTTCCCAACCCAAGTCCTCAAGCCTACGTCATCAGTGAAGGTCCTCCAATGCAGAGGGGAGGGGCATTTTCAGATTTTGATTAAAGATTATGAAGCCCAAAAATTTTTTTGTGTGGATTGACTTGCATAGATGAATTGTTCACCACAAAACGATCAATTTAGGCGAACAAAGTAAATATGGTCAATTTTGATTTCATGTGGACTTTAAGAAACACCAACTTTAAGGAGTATGACTGCCCCTAGTGGCTGATTAATGTATTATGTCTGGATCTCGTTTTCAGCTTGTTTTAAACCTTTTATCTGTGGATTTTGTGCAATTATCTTCAGGCTTTATCCCTGTTTATAATACTTAAATCCTGTCTGTGTCTCAGTTCCCCCAAGTTTCCGAGGCTTTGGAGACTCTGACTCTGGCCCTGGTAATAATGGAGACGTGAAGGATGTGATTCTTAATAATCCCTTCTCCCTGTACTGTGAGACCAATGCCGTCCCCCCTCCTGTACTCACTTGGTACAAAGATGGGCACCTGCTGACCTCTAATGATAAAATACTAATTTTTCCTGGTGAGAGGCTGCATTGCAACTTTTTGATTTTATCATGGAAAAATAATTTGTTAAATATGTTGATACTTTGATACTATGTTCTGTATGAGTAAACAAGAATTTCACTTGTTTTTTTACATTATTTCTCACACAGGCGGAAGAGTCCTCCAGATCCCTCGAGCTCAAGCAAAGGATTCTGGGAGATACACTTGTGTGGCTGTGAATGAGGCTGGAGAAGACTCAATCCAATATGATGTCAGAGTGTTGTGTGAGTCCAACCTGAGTGTTTACCTTTTTTTAAATGCTAAACATTATAAGGGCAACAACTGAAAGTATTGTTTGTCTTTTTTTTGTCTGTGCACTTGTATTTTGATAGTGCCGCCCTCGATTCGTGGAGCTGATGGTGACCTGCCTGATGAGATCACAGTGCTGGTTAATAAGACCACATTACTGGAGTGTCAGGTGGATGGAAGTCCCACTCCTAAAATTAGCTGGATCAAAGACAGTCAACCCCTCACCCCAGACAATACACACAGACTTCTGTCCAATGGCAGGACACTGCAGGTGAGAGACTAATCAATTGTGATGCAACAGTGAACAGTGACACAAGTTATTTTTAAAATATATCAAATATTTAAATATTTTTTGTGTTTTATAGATTTTGAATGCACAGGTGACAGATACAGGACGCTATGTGTGTGTGGCTCAAAACTTTGCTGGAACAGCAGAGAAATCCTTCAACCTCCATGTGCATGGTGAGTCTATCTTTGAGTGAGACATTTGTCTTAAGTCTCTGTACTGTTCCTGGGGGTTTACTGCTGTTTGTGTTGCTGTGTTTTAATTTACATTTGCATTTATACATCTGGCAGACACTTTAGTCCAAAGTAACTTGCATTGCATTTAAGTTATGCTTTTTATCAGTTCATGCATTACCTGGGAATTAAACCCATGATGTTGCGTGTGCTAGTGCCATACTCTACTGTTTGAGCTTCTCTCTTCACTCTTATAACTAATTAGTGGTGATATCATGTTTGTTTGTGTTTGTTGTCAGTGTCTCCCTCTATTGTGGGCATCAGAGAGGAGAATGTGACTGTGGTGGTGAATAATTTCATAACTCTAAACTGTGAGGCCACTGGACTCCCACCTCCCACCCTCAGCTGGTTCAAAGACAGGAGACCTGTACAGGCCAGCACCAACGCACTCATAATGCCTGGTACACATGCTTACTGACACATTATAGAGGGACTACATAGTGTTCACTGTATACATATTACACATAAATCTCTCTTCCTCCACTCCACCTCTTACTCTCATTCTCTGCCTAGGTGGTCGTACTCTTCAGATTCTGAAAGCAAAGATGTCTGACGGTGGGAAATACAGCTGTGTGGCCATGAACCCAGCAGGAGAAGCCCAAAAAATAATTTATCTTACAGTATATGGTCAGTATGTACAGTTTTTTTAGTGTTTTAGATTTGCTTGTTATAAAACTGGAGTAAAGCATGTGTCTGCATGTGTCAATATTTGGTGAAGTATGGCAGACAATCTTTGTTTTAATATGACTAACAACATTTTTAATATTTCAACATTTCTGGGAAGTCACTGATCTAAATGACTGGTATCTGGTTTCCCAGTCCCCCCCAGTATCAGACACAGCAGTGGGGATCTTCCAGTGGTGTTAAATGTACTGGTGGGCAAATCTGTTACTTTGGAGTGTGAATCTAATGCAGTGCCTCCTCCCATCATTACCTGGTACAAGAATGGACGGCCCATCACTGAGACTGCCAATCTGCGCATACTGGCTGATGGACAAATGCTGGAAATGAGAGCAACAGAGGTGTGTGTGAGAAAATTAGCAGGTGCTTTGGATGAAGTGAAGTGGATGTATGATTTTGGTAATGATAAAATGAGTGAAAAAAATATAATAGGCCAGTGAGGAGCCACCTAGCAACCAATTCATGGTGGTGAATTTTGTACTGCACATGCATTTACTCACATTTACTTCAGAAAATAAAGTAAAAAGTTTGTTTCAAGACGTTTAAATCACTCTTTCTCTCTCAGTTGTCAGATACTGGGCAGTATGTCTGTAAGGCCACAAATGTAGCAGGTCAAGTGGACAAGAACTTCCATCTCAACATCCATGGTGAGAAACAGGAACTGCAATGTATATATATATATACTTAAAAGTGTGTGTGTGTGTGTGTGTATATATATATATAAATTCACACTGTGTCCGCCCACTATCTGCTTAGAATAAGTTTCTTCCTGACCTGACTGATCCTGCTGAATTTAGATCTCATTTAAATTTCCCCTAAAATTAGAGAGAGTGATTGGGGATAACAAATATGAAATGTTGGCTATACAAGAATTTTATTTGGTATTTTTGTTTGCCTTATCATGATACAGAATTATTTTACCATATTTTACTGTCAACACAGTAAAAAAAATGTCAGAAAAATAGGCTAAATTAAATACTAAATTATAAGCCAAAAATATGAATAAACGAAAACTGTTGGCTTACTAGCTATGCTGCAAATTAATTTAAAAAACAAACAAACATCAATGCAAGAACAGAATGTTGCTGACTGACGATGGTTTCAGTAGCCTACATATCTCCAAAATCTGACCACAAAGGCTGAATGTTCTCTCTGAAGCTGCGCTCGTAGCAGGGATGCAAAGAACACATCTTGCCAGGTTGCTCAGGGCAGGGAACTGGTTACTGTGTGAACACCACCACTGTAAAAATTTGTGTTAATTTCAAGTGAAGTGCGGACATGCTGTTGTCAAAGGATGTTGGCGGCCGGGCTGCCCACTCACATCCAAAGTACACCAGTAGAGTTACTGACCGCTACCGTCTTTCAATCGGATATTTAATCCCGCGCCCAAGAAATCTGATCGGGTCCCACGTAGACCTCTAGTATTACAGCATAGAGCTACAATTATGGTGTTCTTCACACTTTGACATTATGACATGCAGTTCCCCCACGGCTGGACGGCCCAGCAGTGGAGCGTGTGGTGGAAACCATCAGTAATCCTGTTACCTTCGCCTGTGATGCTTCAGGGATCCCTCCTCCCTCGCTCACCTGGTTGAAGAACGGCAGAGTGATTGGTGAGATAGATGATCTACAGATCACTTAAGCTTTACATTGCACATTTTAAAGTCAAATCATGCTTGTTTTTATTGTATTTCTAGAGAATTCAGAGTCTGTGGATATGCATATCCTGTCCGGGGGCAGTAAGCTGCAGATTGCCCGCTCACAGTTATCTGACAGCGGCACTTACACCTGTTTGGCGTCCAATGTGGAGGGCAAGGCCCGCAAAAACTACCATCTTATAATACAAGGTACAGAAGCATTTATTAAACAAACATGCATCTATTAGTTTTACCAAATTACCATCTGTATTGTCTGTTCTTCAGTCCCACCAATCATTGTAGGATCTGAGTTACCTAGTGAGATGAGTGTTCTGCTGAATGACAGCATCCAGCTCGTGTGCCGTGCTGAAGGAACTCCAACCCCTGAGATCCAGTGGCTGAAGGATGGAAAGACACTTAGCAGAACTGCCCAGAAGAACATCAAGTGAGAGCATTGTTAGATTTTTGTGCCATTATGCTGTAAAACTATCCAGTGTATTCTCTGCATAGTACTTTTGCATAATGATTCTCTTGTTAATGAGACAATACAAGTCATAAGGGTAAACGTAAGTCAACCTTTCCTCAGAATTAGCACGGATGGCAGCACACTGACTGTGACAGCCATCCACACATCCGACAGTGGAAAATACACATGTGTGGCCACCAATCAGGCTGGAGAGGAAGACCGAATATTCAGCCTGAATGTATATGGTGAGTTGTATCTTTACATGAGTGCGAGAAGTGGAACAAAATTTTTCACTACACAGCAGTAGTATTTTTTCCAGACATTTGATAGCTGCATGTCCTGTTCCCAGTTCCTCCTCTTATCCAGGGGAACGGACCTGCTGCCAAGGAACTGACCGCGGTGCTGGACAGCTCAATAAATATAGAGTGTGTTGCTAGTGGTTCTCCACCTCCACAGCTCAACTGGCTAAAGAACAGTCTGCCGCTTCCAATATCGTCTCAGATCCGCCTGCTGTCTGCTGGCCAGGTCCTCCGGTAAGAGATCTAACATGTTTAAATCATGATGATCACAGGGTGGGAAATCATTTTTTTGCATCTAAACCACATCTTGCCTAATTTCTTTAAATTTGAGATAAAGGCTTACATTTTACAAGCTATTTTTATTTCAAATATATAAAATTAATGATTTTATAATTTAATATTTATTTTAGTATTATTTATATCGTATTATAGTATATATTAATTTGAGTTACCGAGTAGCTTTTACTTTTATATTTTCATGTGCTTTTGTCTTTTTTTTTTAAATCTTTTTTTTATTATCTTTTTTTAGTATTTTATTACTACTTGTCTTAAAGAGATAGTTCACCTAAAATGAAAATTCTGTCATCTTTTAATCACCCTCATGTTTTTCCAAACCTGTTATACTTTCAGTCATCTTTAGAACACGAATGAAGATTTTTTTTTTTATTAAATCTGAGCCAGTTCTGTTATTTGTGAATAAAAGCCTAAATTAAATCTGTTCAGTGTATAAAGCGATCATGTCTCTTCAGAAAATTTGGACTAACCGCTCAATTCATCTAGATCAGTTTTATGATTTCTTTATAAACTTTTTTAAGCGTCAAAGTGGTAGTTGCGTAGCTGTCAATGGAGGGACAGGAATCGCTCAGATTTCATTTTAAATATCTTCATTTGTGTTCCAAAGATGAATGAAAGTCTTACGGGTTTGGAACAACATGAGGGGGAGTAATTCATGACAGAATTTTCATTTGTGGGTAAACTAAATCTTTAAACCTAATTAAGTTAGTTGCCAAGGCAATATTTTTAATTTCTAAGTTTACGTTTGTTATGTAATATTTATTTACGTTATTTACGTTAATATTACGTGTATATATATACATATATATATATTTTTTTTTTTTTATTATATAATATATATTGGAATTGCACACATGCACAATGTACCAAAACTTCAACTGAGTTAAAAAATAACCCATTTCTTTATTTTATTCTTATTGAGTACATAGTCCAGCTGTAGTTAAGTACAGTGGTAGGTAGATAAGGCACTTATCGGACATGTACCCGCATTTTGCTAGTGGCAGGTGTTCATATCCCGCTATGAATGGAGCTGATGGCATGATTCATAGCACTAAATGCTCGGCATCTGATTGTCATTTTTGGTGTTAGCATTGCTCGTGCACAGGTTTCAGATGGTGGGAGCTATACTTGTGTGGCCTCCAACAGAGCTGGAGTGGACAACAGACACTACAACCTTCAGGTGTATGGTGAGTTAACTTGCATGTGCATTTTCAGAGATAAAATGTAGAAATATGATAATGCCATGAAGTATTAAACCCATAAATTTACTGTGTCATTTTTCTCAGTTCCTCCCAGTTTGGACGGGGCGGGCAGCACAGAAGAAGTAACAGTTGTGAGAGGAAATACGGCCTCTTTCGTATGCATTTCAGATGGGACGCCCACTCCAACTATTACTTGGCTAAGAAATGGTGCAGCAGTGCCTAAAGATGCTCACCTGTCACTCCTCAACCAAAACACCACCCTGCAGATTTCCCATGTGAGCATCAACCACACTGGGCGCTACACCTGTACTGCACATAATCAGGCTGGAGACGCAAGCCGCCACTTCAGCCTCAAAGTACTGGGTGAGAGAAAGTACTACAAAATAAAACAAGATCAAAGTGACTCCTTCTGTCACAGACTCATTGACATCTATCTCCTCTCTCAGACCCACCACGGATCAATGGCTCTGGTGTGCCTGCTGAGGTCTCTGTGGTTGTGAATCATGTCTTGGAGCTGGTTTGTGAGGCTGACGGCATACCTTTACCAACACTGACCTGGCTGAAGGATGGCCGACCGCTGCCTCAGACAGACAGCATACGGCTTCTCAGAGATGGAGAGGTGCTCAGAGTTGCTTCTGCTCAGGTAAAAACTACAAATGTGGTGTCAAAATGGGTAGTAGCATTCTTGTTCCTATCTTTTCTCCCATGCTGCTCAATGTGGCTCAAGCGTGACATGTTCCTAAATCATATTGTGTTATCTCCCATGTTTGTACAGGTGGAGAACACTGGAAGATACACCTGTTTGGCCACCAGCCCTGCTGGAGATGATGATAAAGAGTTTCTAGTCAGAGTACATGGTGAGTCTTAAAAGCAATTACAAAATTTCCCATCATATCAACATAAAATGTCACCTCATTTACAGTAATTTGCCAAACGACAATTTTTTTCCAACAGTGCCACCCAACATCGCTGGAGACAGAGGTGTGCAAGATGTGTCTGTCCTGCAAAACAGACAGGTGACCCTTGAATGTAAATCAGATGCAGTTCCACCTCCAACTCTCACTTGGCTTATAGATGGAGCACCACTGAAGGTATCCAATGGAAACAGTATTTTTTATTTTTAGAGGTTTTCCTGTTTATACAAGTATTGAATGTGGTTAAGTGACTTCTATAGATTTTATAATTTTCAGCTGCCATTACTCCAGTCTTCAGTGTCACACGATCCTTCAGAAATCATTGCAACATGCTGATTTGGTGCTCAAGAAACATTTCTTATTATCAGTGTTGAAACCAATCGTGCTGTTTCAAAAGAACAGCATATATTTGAAATAGAAATCTTTTGTAACATTATAAATGTTTTTATTGTCACTTTTGATCAATTTAATGCATCCTTGCTTAACAAAAGTATTAATTTCTTCTTCTTTTTTTAATCTGACACAAAATCAGGTATGAATATAAATGTATATAAATTCATGTAGATAAATAGCTTTTACAATGTTTTCTCCAGATGTCTCCACGAGTGCGTGTTTTGTCCAGTGGTCGTTACCTGCAGATCAACAATGCAGAGCTGAGAGATGGTGCCCAGTACACTTGTGTGGCCAGCAATGTTGCTGGAGAAACCAGACGCCACTTCAACCTTAGTGTCAACGGTGACCAGCAATTTCTATACACGTTAAGGCATTTGTGTTCCTGAGGAAAATATTGTGGGCTAATTTAAACATTCTCTCTTCAGTCCCTCCCACAATAAAGGATGGTCCTCAGTCTGTGTTGGTTCATATTAATCAACCAGTGGTTCTGGAGTGTGTTGTGAATGGAGTACCCACCCCACGCATTACCTGGAGGAAGCATGGATCCATCCTGGCAGGAAACAACCCCAGGTCAGCAGCACAGATCACTTCAAAGCATTTCATAACTCTCAATTTTGTTCATGGGAAATAACAAATGCCCTATACGTTTAGATACAGGTTTGGTGAGGATGGTTCACTCCACATCCTCTCAGCCCAAGTGACCGATACGGGCCGCTACCTTTGCATGGCCACCAACCAGGCAGGAACAGAGCGCAAGAGAGTAGATCTTCAGGTTTATGGTAAGTCTTGACATACATGCAATACTGTAGTTGTACATATATTAAATATGATACTAAAAAGAGAAATTAGCTAGTTTTTGCTGCACTGAAACACAACCCTATAGTTAAAATCACAAACAAATTAGTTTTGAACTGGTTGTTTAACACAAGTTAACAGTTAGAACTAATCAACTCACTATATCTACAGCAGTGACTCCTAAACTTTTTGAAAGCATGGCACCCCTTTGTAGCATTTTTTTTCCCCATGGCACCCCAAACCAATTAAACTAAACGTGCATGTGTACATTCATATGTTTAATATTATTATGAAAATAGCATATAAATGATCAAATTGACTTTTTTTATCAGTCAACTTGATTATTTAAATTTTTTGTCATTTAACCACTTTTTACACACACTGAAGTTAGCTGAGCAGCGTGTGCGACATGCCAAAGTCACATACATCCAATCAAAGAAAATGGTATAAAATAAGAAAAACACATTTCAAGAGATTTATCATTGTACTTCTATGTGTGTAAATGTTTGTTGATTTATCATAAAACCTCAGAATTTCATTATTTTGCATTATGTTCATGATGACTGAGTGATTCTGATGAGGACACCAAAGGCACTTTATAGTGATTTTGACCAATATGTAAAATTAAATCTAGATGAGCAAACAACAAATGAAGCATAAACAGCAGCATGAATTTATTATGAATGCATCACAACAGACATAGGCCTAACACCGTGTCCTAACCAGACACGACGCGACGCCACGACACGCGATAAAAGGTATATTTTCCATGTCCGAGTTTTTGTCCTAACCAGCTGCGACGGCGACACGCGATGATTCATCTTTGCCCTATCCTGTCAATCTCTGTATGAAATATAAAACTGAGCGCACACCAGTACAGAGGGCAGAGCTGAGCGGAGCGGGCGATTTAAACTTTAAATATGAATGAAATATATCATTGTTTCGCTTATTTATATTCGATTGGACATGCTCATATATTGGTGTTTTTATATATTTTCAAAATATATGCTATAAAAAAATATTATATGGTAGGATAGTTATTTTAGGCTGTTTAAGTTGGAAAAAAGCTGAGATTCTGCGGCACCCCTAGCCAGTTGTCACGGCACCCACTTTGGGAACTACTGATCTACAGCCTACAGTCTTTATTTTCAGTCCTGTATTTTCAGTCTTTTCATGTACATTTACGCATTCATGCATTTGGTAGACGCTTTTATCCAAAGCAACTAGCACTGAATTCAAGCTTTACATTTTTATGAGTTCATGCATTCCCTTGGTATTGCTAGCATCATGCTCTACTGTTTGAGCTACTGTTTGTTTATCACTGTTTTATATATTGGCACTTTGTCCAAGGAAATGTCCTAATATACAGTAAGCACTAATATTCTCTCCTTCTCCAGTGCCACCCTCCATTGCCGAGGGTCCCACTAACATCACTGTGACGGTGAACGTCCAGACCACGCTATCCTGTGAGGCCACTGGCATCCCCAAACCCTCAGTCAGCTGGACCAAAAACACCCAAGCCCTTAACACTGACCAGAACCAGAATATGTACAGGTTCAGCCAGGTTTCCTCCCTCTCCTCTTATCACCTCTTACTGTATCATCAACCAAATGAGCATTACTCCTGGTTTGGGTCACAATATGACCCTAATGCTCAACATTGCACAGTAAGACACTTGAGATTCATGTTTGTATCCAGTTAATCAGTTTGTAATCTGTCCTTAGGCTGTTGTCTTCAGGCTCTCTGGTTGTCATCGCACCTACAGTAGAGGACACAGCGCTGTACAAGTGTGTTGTATCCAATGAGGCAGGCCAGGAGAGCCGAGAAATTCAGCTGACAGTACATGGTGAATCCCTACTGCCATATATGACATCCATTTATATGTGTGGTTCCATCCGAAATCGCATACTCTTTTAAGTATGTACTTATTTTGAAAGTATTTACTTTGCAGGCGCTAAAAAGTATGTTATATTTCTATTTAGTATGATTGTGTATAGTATGACTGTGATCCGGACATACTATATTTGGCTTGTTGTCACTTTCATGTGACCTACCAGTCACTTCACTACTATTCACACTACTCTCCTGTGGCCTCATGGGATAGTAAAGTGTCCATCATATGCACACTTCAGAATCTCGCTGGAGGAAGTAGGTCATTCGGTTACTTGAATTTGTTACTTGAATTAGTTGAATTCGACATACTTTTTTGGTACATACTGTTTTTCATATATAGTAGGGAAGTATGTGATTTCGGACGCAGCCAACGTGTGCATTTCAGGAGGAAGTAATATTCATTCCCTTCTACAGTTCCTCCTTCTATTGCTGATGAGGCCACAGAGCTTGTGGTGAGCAGACTGTCCCCGGTGGTCATTGGCTGCACTGCATCCGGAGTGCCTCATCCTGTCCTATACTGGAGCAAAGATGGATTGAGACTAGCTAAAGAGGGAGAGGGCTATATGATACTACCGTCAGGTTAGCTTTATGTAGTTAGAGTGTAAAAAAAAAAGGAACAATTGATGTTTGAAGTTAATCTAAATATTAAATTTTTATTTCCTTGGTTTCTCTCAGGTCCTCTTGAGATCACAGCTGCAGATCTGAGTCACTCAGGCCGTTACTCTTGTGTGGCCAAGAATGCTGCAGGCACCGCACACCGACACGTTCAGCTCACAGTACACGGTATGAGATATGCAGAAACACTTAAACATATCATGCTTTTAAATATGCCTCTTAATTTTATTTTTGTCTAATAAGATCACATATAACAAATGCCCATGTGTGGCTCCACATTCATTTCTCTCTATACCATTTTTGTAATTTGGACATTTATGCAATGAATAATTGTCTGCATTTACATTTTACAGAAATTCCGGTGATACAGTCACACCCATCAACACTGGATGTGATTTTGAACAATCATGTGACCCTGCCCTGCAGAGCAACGGGCTCCCCTCACCCAACTATTACCTGGCAGAAAGAGGGCATCAACATTTTTACCGCAGGTGAAAGCAAAATCTGGCATGCTATGGAGATACAGAGGGGAGAACAAGTATTTGATACACTGCCGATTTTGCAGGTTTTCCCACTTACAAAGCATGTAGAAGTCTGTAATTTTTATCATAGGTACTCTTCAGCTGTGAGTGACGGAATCTAAAACAAAAATCCAGAAAATCACATTGTATGATTTTTAAATAATTATTATTTTTTTTAAATAATTAATTTTATTGCATGACATAAGTATTTGATACATCAGAAAAGCAGAACTTAATATTTGGTACAGAAACCTTTGTTTGCAATTACAGAGATCATACGTTTCCTGTAGTTCTTGACCAGGTTTGCACACACTGCAGCAGGGATTTTGGCCCACTCCTCCACACAGACCTTCTCCAGATCCTTCAGGTTCCGGGGCTGTCGCTGGGCAATACGGACTTTCAGCTCCCTCCAAAGATTTTCTATTGGGTTCAGGTCTGGAGACTGGCTAGGCCACTCCAGGACCTTGAGATGCTTCTTACGGAGCCACTCCTTAGTTGCCCTGGCTGTGTTTCGGGTCGTTGTCATGCTGGAAGACCCAGCCACGACCCATTTTCAATGCTCTTACTGAGGGAAGGAGGTTGTTGGCCAAGATCTCGCGATACATGGCCCCATCCATCCTCCCCTCAATACGGTGCAGTCGTCCTGTCCCCTTTGCAGAAAAGCATCCCCAAAGAATGATGTTTCCACCTCCATGCTTCATGGTTGGGATGGTGTTCCTGGGGTTGCACTCATCCTTCTTCTTCCTCCAAACACGGCGAGTGGAGTTTAGACCAAAAAGCTCCATTTTTGTCTCATCAGACCACATGACCTTCTCCCATTCTTCCTCTGGATCATCCAGATGGTCATTGGCAAACTTCAGACGGGCCTGGACATGCGCTGGCTTGAGCAGGGGGACCTTGCGTGCGCTGCAGGATTTTAATCCATGATGGCGTAGTGTGTTACTAATGGTTTTCTTTGAGACTGTGGTCCCAGCTCTCTTCAGGTCATTGACCAGGTCCTGCCGTGTAGTTCTGGGCTGATCCCTCACCTTCCTCATGATCATTGATGCCCCACGAGGTGAGATCTTGCATGGTGCCCCAGACCGAGTGAGATTGACCGTCATCTTGAACTTCTTCCATTTTCTAATAATTGCGCCAACAGTTGTTGCCTTCTCACCAAGCTGCTGGCCTATTGTCCTGTAGCCCATCCCAGCCTTGTGCAGGTCTACAATTTTATCCCTGATGTCCTTACACAGCTCTCTGGTCTTGGCCACTGTGGAGAGGTTGGAGTCTGTTTGATTGAGTGTGTGGACAGGTGTCTTTTATACAGGTAACGAGTTCAAACACGTGCAGTTAATACAGGTAATGAGTGGAGAACAGGAGGGCTTCTTAAAGAAAAACTAACAGGTCTGTGAGAGCCAGAATTCTTACTGGTTGGTAGGTGATAAAATACTTATGTCATGCAATAAAATGCAAATTAATTATTTAAAAACCATACAATGTGATTTTCTGGATTTTTGTTTTAGATTCCGTCTCTCACAGTTGAAATGTACCTATGATAAAAATTACAGACCTCTACATGCTTTGTAAGTAGGAAAACCTGCAAAATCGGCAGTGTATCAAATACTTGTTCTCCCCACTGTAAGTGACAAGCTAATCATACATTCAGTACCATTTAATTAATTTCTTAATTATTTTAATTAATGTATATAATAATTCTGTATAATGTAATTAATTATATATAATTATATTGTATTACATACGCTACCATTTAAAAGTTTGGGGTCATTAAGAATTTATTTATTTCACTGTTGTAACAGTGTAAAAGACTTTACTGTCACTTTGAATCAATTTAATCCAAATAAAAGTATTCATTTCTTTCTTGTAAAAAAAAAATCTTACTGGCCCTAAACTTTTGAATGGTTGTAATTATTATTTAAAATGTAATGTTTAATTATGAATTGATTCATTTTATTGCCCTTTAAATAATTTGACACCAACTCAATACCTTTCATCATCAGGAGGTGGTTTTACAGTGCTCCCTAATGGTGGTCTGCAGATATCTAAAGCCAAAGTTGAGGATTCTGGAACCTACATGTGTGTGGCTCAGAATCCAGCTGGCACTGCACTTGGGAAAACCAAACTCAGAGTGCAAGGTTAGGCTCACACATAGGCTGTAAGGAAAATTAAGATGTCTGTAAGAAATGGTCTCTCAAATGTTTCACTTCTCTTGCAGTGCCCCCTGTCATAACATCGGACATAAGGGTGTACACTGTGGCACTAGATGCATCTGTAACTCTGCAATGCCACTCAGAGGGCTTCCCCACTCCTTCAATCACCTGGTACAAGGATGGGCAGCCACTGAGCGAGTCCGTGCACCAGCGGGTCCTCAGCACAGGGGCGCTGCAGATCGCCTTTTCCCAACCTGGAGACACAGGCAGATACACCTGCACTGCTGCTAATGTGGCTGGAACCACCAGTCTTGAGATGAGCCTTACTGTACACAGTGAGTCAGTGAGATGCTGAAATAGATGGACTGGATTGAATAAATGGCTTCACTGTACAGAGTGATTTAGGGGAAAATTGAAATGGATGGACGAATTTATAAATATTATAATTGACTGAGAATATTGTTTAGTGCATTGATCATCTGGTAGAGTAACTTTTATTTTTTATTATATTTTTTTATTAACATATTGGTAGAATTTGTTTTATTATAATTTGTTTATGTTATTATTTTGATTTATGTGATAAATAGTAATAATAACAATCATGATTATCTTGTAGAATAACTTTTGTCAAGTAGAATATTATTAGAATATTAAACAGAATGTTGATGGAATATATATTTTTTTTTTAATTAGTTGATGTTATTAGTAATTATAATTTATTTAATGATTTATGTGATTACATTTTTTTATTTAACTCATGATTTATGTGAATTATAATTATAATAATAATGTCATACATTTATTTATTTATTTCTTCTCCCTCTCTACCTCAGTACCTCCTTCCATCCGTGTAGGAGAGTCAGAGGTGTCTGTGGTGGAGAACACCCAAGCTTTGTTGACCTGTGTGGCAGATGGGGTCCCACAGCCCACCATCACTTGGGAGAAAGATGATATTGCACTTACCGACACCACTGGAGAATACACGATCCTCCCCACAGGAGAGCTGCTCATAGACACTGCACAGGTCAGAGTCCCAATCTTTAAACTGCTTGCATTCAGTGTTTACAAATTGTGACAGTTTGTCTATGTAGCCTGAGGATTCTGGGAGTTACACGTGTGTTGGAACCAACTCAGTTGGGCAGGACAGTCGCACCACTGATTTGTCCATCCACACACATCCAGTCTTCACTGAGCTCCTTGGGGATGTGGCTCTCAACAAGGGAGAGCGCCTCCTGCTGACCTGCGGCGTCACCGGCATCCCTTCACCCAAGATCACGTGGGCATTCAACAACAATATCATCCCTGGTATAGATCATCCCTCAAATTGAGCCTACAGATATCCACAATTTGCATCCCCTGTAATCCCCCAGCACTATTAGTTATGCTGCATGTGTCAATAGGCTGTTATGTGAGAGAATCAGGAAAGTATTGTTTCTGCCCACAGCCCAGTATGGTCATATTAATGGCCACAGTGAGCTTGTAATTGAGCGTGTGAGTAAAGACGACTCAGGCACTTATTCCTGCATGGCTGAGAACAGCGTGGGATCCATCAAATCTCTGGGATTTGTCTATGTTAAAGGTATACATCTGCACTTCTATTAAATGATGCCCTATTCTGCTTGTCCATTGTGAAAAACTTGAATCTCTTGTCCAATTTCTCCAGAACCACCAATAATAGACGGAGATGTTCATTCAAATCGCATTGAGCCCCTGGGAGGGAATGCCATACTTAACTGTGAGGTGCGAGGAGACCCTCTGCCCACCATCCAGTGGAGCAAAAAGGGCATCAATGTCCAGATAAGCAATCGAATCCGTCAACTTGACAACGGATCTCTAGCCATCTACGGCACAGTGGTACACAAACACAACACAACAGTCCTGACTGCACACTACAGGCGCAGATACAGCTGCACAAATGAAAAGCATATAAACTGCTCTGCATTTATATCTTTTAAAGGGATGATTCATCCAAAAATTAAAGTTAATTTTTTTCTCATCCCAATGTAGTTCCAGAAGATACATTTCTTTAACTCTTGCAGCAGAATGCTAATCATATCAAAGTAAATGATATGTGCCTACCTGAGTCTAATATCTGCCTTATTTATTCTGCTGTGTGTAGTAATAAGTTATCTTAGTTATTTTTACATTTTCCCCATATTTTTCCCATTTTTGTGTAGGGAGGCATATAAAATTAACCTTCAAAATCTGCTTGCAACCTCAAACAAAAACAATATTTATTTATTTTGCCAGCAGCCATATCACCCTGTAGCAGGGTTGAGCCTGGTTAGTACCTGGATGGGAGACCTCCTGAGAAAACCAGGTTGCTGCTGGAAGAGGTGTTAATGAGGCCAGCAGGGGCGCTCACCCTTTGGTCAGTGTGGGTCCTAACACCCCAGTGTAGTGATGGGGACACTATACTGTCAAAGAGCACCGTCCTTTGGATGAGACGTTAAACCGAGGTCCTGACTCTCTGTGGTCATTAAAAATCCCAGGATGTCCTTCGAAAAAGAGTAGAGGTTTAACCCCGGCATCCTAGCCAAATTTGCCCCTTGGCCTCTGTCCATCATGGCCTCCTAATCATCCCCATATACTGATTGGCTTCATCACTGTCTCCTCTCCACCAGTAAGCTGGTGTGTGGTGGGCGTTATGGCTGCCGTCGCATCATCCAGGTGGATGCTGTACATTGGAGGTGGTTGAGGAGATTCCCCCTTTCATGTAAAGCGCTTTGAGTACCTAGAAAAGCGTTATATAAATGTAATGAATTATTATTATTATTATTATTATTATTTAATGCCTTACAGATCATTGGGAAAAATTGTGACATACAGCAAAAAAAAGGGGAAAAAAAGACATTTTTTCTACAAGAAGATACCAAAATAGGCATTATTTTTTAACGATACAAGAGGGTTAATATAGTTACAACGTTTTTGTCATCTATCCTAGATAAAAAATTCCTTCATTTTCTAGATGTTTTGTATTTCGGTCCTTTTGTAACATTTATAAATAATTAATGGTATCAATTTGTAATTTTTGTAGAGCGAAGATTCTGGAAATTACATGTGCGTGGCCACAAATGATGCAGGAGTGGTGGAGAGAACAGTTACACTGACCTTACAGAGTAAGTCTACAGTATAAAACAAAATGAATTCTAATGAATTCATTTGCAGTAAAAGTCACATAGAATACTCACACAGAAAATAAAAACCTTAATAAGGATTTTTTTTAAAAGCACTTGCTTGTGTTACTGTAATAACATTAGTGATATTCCATAGGTTCTCCTACCATCACAGTAGAGCCAATAGAGACAGTGGTAGATGCTGGTTCCACAGTGGTACTAAACTGCCAAGCAGAGGGAGAGCCTGTGCCTGTCATTGAGTGGTCCCGTCAGGGGCGCCCTCTGTTGGGTAATGAGCACATCACCACACTGAATAATGGTTCTCTTCGGCTCAGTAGTGCTCAGAAAGAGGACACGGCTGAGTATGAGTGCGTGGCAAGAAATTTGTTAGGCTCCGTGCTGGTACGCGTGACCCTAACAGTGCGAGGTGAGCTTTGGACTTTTGTAAGTATTCGGATTATAATGCAGTTAGATGTATTATAATGGGAGATTGAATTATGTGTGTTTCGCAGTTCATGGAGGTTTCTCTGAATGGATGGAGTGGGGAGCCTGCAGTGTTTCCTGTGGTACAGGAGTGCAGAGGAGACTAAGACAGTGCAATAACCCATTTCCTGCAAACGGAGGACGCCACTGCATTGGTTCAGCAAGAGAAACACGCAGCTGTCAAGGCAAACCTTGCCCAGGTAAATTAGTTTACCTTTTCATCCCTTTTGCTGCAAAAGCTCTACATTGTGAGCATTTCACCATTTGTGAGTGAAAATTGTACCGTATGCAAAACTGAAAAATTATTTATTTGGGCACACCAGTGCAAGTGACAGGCCTGTATCATATATCATCAATGAAGTTTATGTGCACTTCATTGATGATATATTGTTAACACGTTATAACTGTTATTAAAACATTAACAAACATTATATTTGTTAGATTCATACACTACTGGCATACACATACACAAAAATTAGGGGTTAGTATTTTTTTTAATAGCTTTATTCAGCAAGGACACATTCAATTGAATAAGAAGTGACAGTAAAAACATTTAATAGTACAAATAATTTTATTTCAACTAAATTGTGTTCTTTTGAACTTTCTATTCATAAAAGAATGAAAATGTTTCAGGAATAAATTACATTTTAAAATATATCAAAATTGAAATAAAATCTATTTTAAATTGTAATAATATTTTACAATCTTACTGTTTAACTGTATTTTTGATCGAATAAAAGTATCCTTGAGTATAAGAGACTTCTTTCAGGAAACTTAAAATTTTTTACCAACTACAATAGTGTATATTTTTTAATATTTAAGTGCTTATCTGAAAACATGAGTTAAGTGTTGTAAAGTACTAGCAATTAGGGGTGTGCATTGGCACTGCCCTCACAATTCGATTCGATTACGATTCACCAGGTAACGATTCGATTCAATTCGATTCTACGATGCATTGCAATGCATCAAAATTCTACTGCAGTTGTATTGTAGTTGTATTGCCAACATGCTTGATTTTAGTGTGCAGGTTTTACACACCGCGTAAGTCTTGTCTAGTTTCCCATTAACTTTGTAGAATCCGAAATATGCCCAGATGTCCGCTTTCCAAGCTTTGGGTGCGTTTTTAATTACCCGTCTATCGCGGTCATCTCCCTCCGCCTCAGCCATCTTGATTGTTGTTGTTGTTATGCCCCCGGAAGTAATTGAAACTTCACAACTTTATTGTCCAAATCAAGGCCAGAAAATAAACAGTGCCGCATCGATGCTGAATCGTGCATGCCCCACATTGCGATGCATCGCCGAATCGATTATTGTTGACACCACTACTAGCAATATATTTGGTTTGCTAGATGTTCATAAGATGTTCAGCTCTTCGCTTGAATTTTTGACTGTACTCACCAAGATCTCTCCTAAACAAACAAACAAACAAAAATATAGATAAAAGCATGGAGAACAGTATAAACATGGCTCCATGCTGTCTGTTTGTCCCTATAGTGGATGGTAATTGGTCCGAGTGGTCTTCCTGGGAGGAGTGCTCTCGTACCTGTGGTCAGGGTAACAGGACTAGGGTGCGGACTTGTAGTAATCCTCCTGCCCAGCATGGGGGCAGAGCCTGTGAGGGCAAAGCAGTGGAGGCCATTATGTGTAGTTTAAGGCCATGCCCAGGTGAGTGGAGGAACATATGTTTTCCTACACATGAGCATATCTGTCTTTATCAGTCTGATTGGCTTCTTATCTGTCAGTGGCAGGGAACTGGGGTGCCTGGTTGCCTTGGAGCCCTTGTAGTGAAACGTGTGGCAAAGGGATGCAGACAAGACTCAGACTCTGCAACAACCCTCCGCCCTCATTTGAAGGACCATCGTGTGAAGGACCTGACTCACAGACACAAGTGTGCAATGAGAGGAATTGCCCTGGTAAGCGTTCTGGTGAAAATTATGATTTTTTTTATTTAAAGAGATTGTTCACTCAAAAATGAAAATGTGAAATTAAACAGCTGTCCCCAGCTTGGACATTCAACTAAATATGCTTTTGTGTTTTACACAAAGTCATACGAGTTTGGAACGTCATGAGTGTGAATTTAAAAAGAATTATCCTTTCTTCTCTTCTTCAACAGTGGATGGCAAGTGGTCTTCCTGGGTAAGCTGGGGGGCATGTAGTGTTTCTTGTGGAGGTGGTACGAGGCAAAGGACACGTATCTGTGCAAGCCCCGCCCCCCAGCATGGGGGACGGCAGTGTGAGGGAAATGACATCCACGTTGATTTCTGCCACAATGAGCCCTGTCCCAGTGAGGAAATCAATTTTACATATGGTAAACACAGGCATGTTGGTGTAATGAAGAAGGCTATAAGCACAAATAATCTCTCTTCATAGTTCATGGTAACTGGGGCCCATGGAACAGCTGGGGCAGTTGTAGCAGGACCTGCAACGGTGGACAAATGCGTCGCTACAGAACATGCGACAATCCTCGACCAGCAAATGGAGGCAGAGCATGTACTGGATCAGACTCTCAAATCCAGAAGTGCAACGCAGCCAACTGCCCTGGTAAAGCACTCATACATACACTACCGTTCAAAGGTTTGAGATCAGTGAGATTTTTTATTTCTTTTCAAAGAAGTTTCTTATGCTCAACATAATTTATCTATATTAATATATTTTAAAATGTAATTTATCTCTGTGATGGCAAAGCTGAATTTTTATCTGCCAATTCTCTAGGCAGTATTTCCAATCATTCGAATATGCTGATTTGGTTCTCCTTTAGCATTTATTTTAGTATATAAAGTTCAAAAGAAGAGCATTTATTTGAAATAGACTTTGGATTTGTACCAATGTAAAATTCTTTACTGCCCCTTTTGATTAATTTCATGCACCCTCCCTGAAAAAAAAAAAAAAATTACTGACCCCAAAACATTTGAACTGCAGTGTGTATTGCACAACAAATACCCACACTCTATAGTTGCTATATATTAATAAATATACACGAGAAGCTACCTAAATTTGGGATTATGATTGACAAAACTTGAATGGAGGATGCAAACCACATCAGATGTAGAAGATCTTTTTTTGGATTAATTTTGACCATAACTGAATACACACTTTTCTGTGCTCTGTCTATGTGTGTGTGAAGTCGATGGTAAGTGGGGTTCATGGGAGTCCTGGGGTGAATGTTCAGCATCCTGTGGAGGTGGAGAACGGACACGTGTTAGACTTTGTAACAATCCATCACCTAGCAACAGCGGCCGACCCTGCCCAGGAGACTCCACCCAGTTATCAAGATGTAACATACAGCCATGTCCAGGTACATTCACCACTAAATATGTATGGTTCTTAATCAAGACGTTCATCAAGAATTATTTTAACGATTTAACATGGTCTTGAGGAGTGTCAGAAATGAATTTGTATTAGTTTATTTTTATTTTTATTAGTTTATTTTTATTTTTACATTTATTTTTAATTAATGTTTTATTCATATTTTTATTATTTTTATTTTTATAATTATGACTTATCTATAAAATCTAATCAAATACAATTGTAGCTGTAAATAATGCACACAATATCATAATAACACAATAATATTAATAATTGCCTGGTGGCTTATGTAAGAATTTACAGCTCTCTGTTGTCTGTCTTAGTAGGTTGTAATGAATTTAGATGTCAACTGAATGTGAAGAAAACACTCAAGAGTTTTTACGTAGCTTATATTAGCTACACATTGAATACCAGTGTTTGAGAAAGTTACTTCAAAAAGTAATGCATTACAATATTGAGTTACTCCCTAAAAAAGTAACTAATTGTGTTACTTGGTTACCTTTTATGGAAATTACGTTACTTTTTCTCTCCTGGACTGGCCTTGCTTGTTTGGTTTATTATAATAAAACAACAAAAGTGCTTTTTTTGGCAAATGTAAAGGCCCTTTCACACCTAATGTGAAATTACATAGAAGAAGAATGTTCAACACTCTTACTTTAGCAATAAAACAAAAAATAAAACAGAAATGTGCTAAATTTTGTAAAGTAATTTTTGCTTATTATTAGAATGGTTGAACTGGGTCATCAAAGGTCAGCAGCAAAGATATCGAGACAGTGAGATTAATTACATAAAGTATATTTGTGTTATTTTACATAGGTTTGTGTAAAATTCTGAGTTTGCATTTCCCTGTTTTTATGCGTTTTGAGGAATATTGAATCTGTTTTTGTGCTAGTGAGATGAGTAAATGCCTGCTCACATTTAGTCTAGAGCTACAATAACCATCATGTTAACACAGCACACTCAACGCCACTTACTCACAATTTCTCTCAACATGGGGACAGGAGAGGTGTCAGTCAATTAATGGAAAAACAACTTAACTTGATTTACTTATTTGAAAAATTAACTCGGATATTTTGTCGTAAATTTAAAAGTAATGCATTACTTTTCTCATTACTTGAAAAAAGTAATCTGATTACGTAACTCACTTAATGCGTTACTACCCCCAACACTGAGGAAAACAGGTGTTTGACAGCTATAGATCACTACAGTGACTGTAGAGGCACAAAACCCTGTTTTGAAAGAAATCTTTATAGAGGCCTAGAAAAGAATGAGAGAACTTGACAAAACACTTTCCCCAACCACTGGTTAATTTCTGACCTTGATTTTAAGTTAACTAAACAAGATATGATTGTACTCATTGTCTGAACTTTTCCACTTTTCTCTCTAAGGTGGCCCTCAGAAAGCGAGAGGAAGTATCACTGGGAACATTAATGATGTGGAGTTTGGCATTGCCATCCTCAACGCTACCATCTCTAGCAGTCCCACTGGAGGGAGAGTTATACAGGCCACCATCACTAATATACCCAGGAGCCTGGGTCAGTCTCTGCTGCTTAGTTTTTGTTACGAGCAGCAATGCATCATATTTAATATTACAAATGTAATGTATGTAAAGTATTTGTCAGTATATGGAATTTTTTTTGTGGAAATCTTTATGGGTTGTAGTTGAAGATTATGAATCAAAAACTTAAAAGAAAACTGTAATTTAAGTTGGTGCTTGTATATGTTCTGCTAAATCATCCAGGGTCTGCTATGAGGAAGTTGATCTCCATCCTGAACCCCATTTACTGGACCACAGCACAGGAGCTGGGGGAAGCTGTCAATGGCTACACCCTCACAGGTGGCATCTTCAGACGTGAAACTCAGGTGGAGTTTGCCACAGGTAAGAGGAATCAACTTGATGTGTAGCAATCCTTGTAAACTGCATTTTTCCTCAAAGGTTTCTTTGTTTCATTTGTTTGTGTTGACTATAGGAGAGATTCTCCGAATTACCCATGTGGCACGAGGGCTCGACTCAGATGGAGCGCTTCTGCTGGACATCGTAGTAAACGGACACATCCTGCAACTGCCCTCCAATGCAGACATCAGTCTCAAGGTCGATTCTCCATCACTGAATTCTTAAACTGTTTTATACTGTTTTATACTTTGAAAATAGAATGCTAAACAATGTAAACTTTATCACTCACATTGAAATATATATTTTTAAACTCCAGGACTACACTGAAGACTACATCCAGACTGGTCCTGGTCAGTTGTATGCTCTGTCTACACGTATGTTCAGTATAGACAGGGTCAGCGTGCCTTACTCGTGGAATCATACCATCACATATGGACCCTCCAGGGGAAAGATGCCCTATCTGGTGCAGACACTCCACGCCTCGGCTATCAGCGCTCTGTACCGTCCACTAGAAGAGATGCTGGAGTTTGCCATCCATGCCACTATTGCTAAAGGTACAATACACAAATACATTAGGAAATAATTTCATTCAGTATCTGTGATATATCAGTCATCATACTGATTGATTTGATTTGATTTAAAGAACATATCATATATCATCTATTTGTTTCCAAATCAAGCTTTTTCAATGCTGGACTTAAGAAATACTAATACTACTTTTTCCATTTTTATTCTCAGTATTACTATTTTTTTATTTAATGTAATGCAAAATTAATATTCCAGTGCATCCCTAAACATCATTAAATTCTAGCCTATCATTATGTTTTAGTTTTGTTTTATTTAATAGTTTATATGAGTTTTTAAAGCGATCCTTCTTTAATTACAATATATTTTCGTCCTCAGGAGAGCGCAGTAATCAGTGTCCCAGCGGTTTTCAACTGGACCCCGCTGGACCATATTGTGCTGGTACAGTCAGATAGTATTGCTTTTACTGCATAATACAGATAATAGTCTCCATTTGTGAATATACAAGGAGTTCTTTCATTGATGAGATTCTGTGCTTGCTTGTCTTTTTTTTTTGCTGATGAAGATGAGAATGAGTGTGTGGACGGAAACCCCTGCTCACATGCCTGCCACAATTCTATAGGCACGTACTACTGTTCCTGTCCCAGAGGACTCACCATCTCAGCTGATGGCAGAACATGCCAGGGTACGGAAGTTATTTTAAACTGTAATAATATTTCACAATATTAGTGTTTTTATTGTATTTTTGATCAAACAAAATGCAGCCTTGGTGAGCATAAGAGACTTCATTTATAAGACACTTCTTTAAAAAACAATAATCCTACCAACCCCACATTTTTGAACGGTTGTGTATGATTTGTTATTTATGTAATCTAAGCTGAACAGTTGCTTTAATTTCTGTTTACCGTAGATATTGATGAGTGTTCACAGGGTGGGCACATGTGCCATGATGGACAAGACTGTGAGAACACCATTGGCTCATATCGCTGTGTGATGCGCTGTGGCCGGGGCTTTAGGAGGACAGCAGATGGGCTGAGTTGCTTAGGTGCACAATTATCCCTAGTTTTATACGTTTATTTATGTATATTGTTTATATGTGTACTTTTGTATGGCATAGTGCATCTTATATTAATTCTCTCTATTCATTTATCTTCATGCTAACATGCATTTCAATTGCTTTTATCTTACTTCTACAGATGTGAATGAGTGTCAGGAATCCAACCCTTGTCATCAGCACTGTCTAAACACCATTGGCAGCTTCCGCTGTGCTTGTGAGCCGGGGTACCAACTCAGGAATCGTCGCTGTATTGGTACATCAAAAACCTGTCTCCTGGTTTATAGCTTAGTCTTGCTGGGTTTGTAAAATTATGCAACTGAAACTAATGAGCTGTTTCTTTCTCTTCAGACATAAATGAATGCAAACAGAGAGTGTGTCGCTCAGATCAACAGTGTAAAAACACACGTGGTGGATACACTTGCATTGACCTCTGCCCTACTGGCATGACCAAAGGAGGCAATAGCACATGCATAGGTTTGTGAAGATCTTGTTGCTTATGTTTTGGGCTAAGGGCCATTATGTTACAAAAATATATATATATATATATATATATGTATATGTATGTGTGTGTGTGTGTGTAAAACACACATTTAAAGAGTAAAACTTTAAATTAATAAAACAAAAACAAAAGTTTTGTTTATATTTAGAATAAATATAAATTATTTGTGTTATTATTTATATATTTTTTAATTACATAATTAGATTATGATCAAATCAAATAATACATTTTTATTCTGCTTGTAGATATTGATGAGTGCCATGACGGCACACATCAGTGCAGGTATAATCAGATCTGCGAAAACACCAGAGGTAGCTACCACTGCACTTGCCCGAGGGGGTACCGCTCTCAGGGTGTGGGTCGCCCCTGCCTTGGTACGTAGTGTCCCCCACACCTAACTCTAATCCTCTCCCAACAACCCAACATCCCGGGCTGCTCTCCTGCCAAACGCCAACCTGCATCCCTCCCTTCATCTTTACCTACCTCATTCTTTTGCTACAGTTCATTTCTGTGTACCAACCCTCACCTAAACAGCATTCAGAACCTGCGATGTCACTTCCTTCCACACAGCTTGCTTATATTGCCACAGTGCTTTAAAACTAACCAACCTATAACCGTAAGAAACAAAGAAGGCACAGTCACTGATACCAAATCAAGGACCCAAGTCTGTCTGAGTTGCTACAGATGTAATTGTGAGTGGTATTATACTGGTAAGGTTCACACTCACAGCAAGGCCAGCACGACTATAATGACTCTGTCATTCCTCTATCTGTGTCTATCATCTTTGAACTTACCCTTCAACTTCCTGCTTGGGATTCTCCCCAGAAGTGCTAATGCTTTGCTGTGGCAAAAAAATGTATGTCCTTTAGTGACAATTTTGGCATTCAAGTTCTGAATTCAGAAAATGAATCACTGAGTTAACTGAATATAATGTATTAAAGTCCCCCTGTAGTCAATAATTGTATTCCTTAAAAGTCATCTTTGATCACCAAAATGACATATTTAAAATAAAAAAAATCCTGTTAAAAAAATCTATTTATGCCTTAAAATAGCTTGAATGTAACTCTACACCCTTGCTTTGTTTATATGCTAATGAACCCCACCTCCACTCACTCATACATGCTCGTCTACAAGTTGATGTATCAGAATGGTAAAGTGTTTTATGTAGGCCTTCTAAAAATCAGCATCCTTACAAATGCTTTGAACAACTCAGAACGTCATTGGAGAAAGGCATATAGTTCGACATAACATCGTAATATACATCATATACATAATTCACCCACTATAGGCCTATTGCTAAATGTACCCAATTTTTCATATCAATAGAAAAATATACTGGGATAACCTGGCTTCTCTTGAGACGCCCCAGCTTCACAGCATAGTAATGATGATATGCTAAATCCCACACGTTGACGTGATTGGTTACAAGGTAGTTTTTGACGTCAGAAACACCAGCCATTTCAAACTGCGTTTTTGAGAGGTTTTTTCTTTTTCCACTTCAATTTTCAGGAGAAAATACTCAGCAATGGTGTTGACTTTTCAATATGCTTTAAGACAAGCCATGTGCAAATTTATAACACCACACAGACATATAAACAACATTAAAAAATTGATTTTCACCACAGGGGGTTTTAAAGGTCCCGTTCTTCGTGATCCCATGTTTCAAACTTTAGTTAGTGTGTAATGTTGCTGTTAGAGCATAAATAATATCTGTAAAATTATAAAGCTCAAAGTTCAATGCCAAGCGAGATATTTTATTTAACAGAAGTCGCCTACATCGAACGACCCGTTTGGACTACATCCCTCTACTTCCTTCTTTAATGACGTCACTAGAACCGTTTTTTGGCTCTCAGCCCGCCCTCTGTTCGTTGATTGGCCGGCTGTTTTCAGGCCGGAGGAAAACGGAAAGCTATTACGCTGTCTCAGACTGAGTACAGAAGCTAAATGAAATTGAGCGGAAGTACGAAGTCTGACGTAGTCAGGCTATGTTTACTCAGCTCTTACGGTGATTTTCTGAAGTAAAACTGACGCTGCATCTTTTGTGTGATGTACAATAAACTTTATTAAACTCATCAGTATATGTTTGATCATCATTCAGACAGCAGACTTGTAGGCTATTAATAAATAATGGATACATACAAGCAGATGACAAATACGTTATAATAACCGTAATTAAACTACTAAACTATACCTGTTTCATCTCTATACAGCACTCTGACTCTGTAGGCATTATTGTCCGACTCGAAATGAACACCGTTACTGAGAGTTTCTGATATTCCTGACAGACTAAGCGCGAGCTCATGAAGCTCCGCCCCCTGGGTCATCCAGCAGCAGCTTATTTGCATTTAAAGGGCACACACTAAAACAGCGCGTTTTTCTGTGCCCCAAAAAATGACAATTTAAACATGCTGTAAAAAATGATCTGTTGGGTATTTTGAGCTGAAACTTCACATACACACTCTGGGGACATCAGAGACTTATTTTACATCTTGTGAAAAGGGGCATAATACGGGACCTTTAATATAAATAAGAGGAGTCACTAAATACACAATATTTTACAACAAAAACACAATAATATTTCTGCATGAGAAACATGCTTTTGAGGGATATCTACTCATGTCCAGTATTCTCATCCCTTTCTTTTTATTTTCTTCGTTTGATCTGCCTATTTTCATTTAAATTTTTCTTCTTTTTTTTTTTACTTTTTTCCCCCCCCAATTTCTCTATCTCTGTGTTGGCCTTGTTGTGAGAGCAGACATAAACGAGTGCGAGCTGGTACCAGTGCCCTGTGCCTATCAGTGCGTGAACAGCCCTGGCAGCTACAAGTGCCTGTGCCCACCGGGGCTCCACCTGCTGGGTGATGGCAAGTCCTGTGCCGGACTCGAGCGCTTGCCCAACTATGAAAGTTTCTCATATGGGTACAGAACATCACAGTCCTCCTCTGATCGGAGCTCCTACCAGCAGCGCTACCATAGCCTGACTTCCCAGAGTTACCACTCATATGTCCCCATCGGGGGGCGTCACGTGGCCAACAGACCGAACAATGCCCCTTCACGCAGTCGTAGGGATACTAATACCTGCCCCCCTGGTTTTAAGGCAAAAAATGGCCAGTGTTTAGGTAACTACAAGAGGAAATGTTGATCTGTAGTGGAGTTTGGGTTTCATGTCAAATGCTACATGTATGTACCGGTATATGTATGATATGACACGTTATACTGTATGCTTGATCTTTAAACGGTTAGATTATTGTAAACTGCTACTATTACAGTAACTGATAAGTGAATGTATTAAAAAGTATGCAGTGTGTGTGTTTTTATGATATTTTGTGAACACTGGTATATGTGCAAAAAAAGTTTAGGAAGATGTTCAATGTCCTATTAGTCATATTAATAGTAAGGCATGGAGACACTTGCATTGCATGATTTCAAGAAAATTACCCATTAATAATTACCCATCTTGTGTTTGTAGATATTAATGAATGTGAACAGAGGGATACATGTCAACATGAGTGTATGAACACACCAGGTAGCCATAGGTGTTTGTGTCCCAACGGCTATCGCCTTATGAACAATGGCAAAACCTGCCAAGGTAAGAATATGAAGATGTACAATAAAAAACATATAACACATGTGCTAACTTCTCTAGAGAGCAACCTAACAAAATCTAAAGAAGTCTAAATATACTAAATATAAGAGTTTTGTATTGCTCCTTTTTGGTATGTATATGGACAGACATAGATGAATGCCTGGAGCAGAACATTCAGTGTGGGGCAAACAGGATGTGTTTCAACATGAGAGGGAGTTACCAATGCATCGACACACCTTGCCCTCCCAACTATCAGAGGGATCCAACCACAGGGTGGGACTGCCACTCTTTTCTTTTGCAATTGTCGGTTTTTACTTAGTTGATCATTCTAAATAAAGTGAGTTCTGCTTCTCCTTTCAGGTTCTGCCTGAAGAATTGTCCACCCAATGATCTGGAGTGCGCCCTGAGCCCGTATGCACTGGAGTACAAACTGCTGTCCCTGCCCTTCGGCATCGCCGCCAATCAGGACCTGATCCGGCTGGTTGCCTACACACAGGATGGAGTCGTCCACCCCCGCACTTCCTTCTTAGTGGTCGACGAGGACACAACTCTGCCCTTCGCCCTCCGGGACGAAAACCTCAAAGGTGTTCTGTTCACCACCCGTCCTCTGCGCGAACCTCACACATACCGCATGAAGGTACGAGCCCTGTCTTACAGCGCCGATGGAGGAATAGAGTACCAGACCACCTTCATTGTCTACATCGCTGTCTCAGCCTATCCGTACTGAGCACTTTACTACATCCCACAGCCTACGAAGAGAGAGAATGATCAGAGGTTGCGCTAAAATAAAATAAAAAATCCCACATTAAGGGTTTCTTAATGGGATAAGAAAAGGGAAGAAAATGAAGTTTTGAAGCACCCCTGTGAAAATAAACCAGGAAGGAAACATGAGAGAGTATTTTTGGAGAGAAACAAGAGATTGCAAGTGTGTATGCCAGTGGAATAATTTGAGATATCGATCATTAAATCAAGTGACGAGTTCGTGAGACCAAAGTATGTGTAAGAAAAGGCCAAAAAACAGCTCATGGCACAGAGGTTCTTGTAATATTAATCAGCCATATCAGTAATTTACTGACAGATAAAAAATTACAACCCAGTCCAAATGGATAAAATCTTTTAAAGCGCAACCTCTGACAATGGTGCCGTTATTATACAAGCATGACTGAGAACTGTACATCTTTGTATGTGAGAGTGTGTTTGTGCAGATCCGCCACTTGAAGAGATTCTCACAGGTCATGTTGACGTGTAAGGCCTTGTAGGCTGGAAGAGCGCTTTTGCAGAGTCCTGCAGACAGATGACGTTGCTCTCTGGAGTTCATTGGAGAGACTTGAAACCAGTTTTAAGACCGCAGGCGGGTTAACGGTTCAGCCACTCCGCTGGCTGCAAGAATCCTTCATCAGAATGTACAGCAAGACTGTGGGTGGTGTTTTAGAATACATTTGCATATATGTCTACCTATTAAATTATTGGGAATTGCTTGAATATATGAAAGAAACTCAATTCCCTCCATTGCTTTCTATGAAATGAGATGGGGAAGATTTTATCGGTTTAAATTTGTGTTTGTTAACATGATGATGAGGTTTAAGTTTGAGCCACATCTGCAGTAAAAATGAAAAGGAAGTCCACCTCAGGTAAGCACTACCTTTACTCAAGAAGTGAGTATTGTCAACCAGTAATTATGCACATAATAGCAATGTCTCATTATCATTACAAGTTTATACACATTTGGAGTTATTTTTTTGTAACTTTGTCAGTAATCAAGGTGTATTCTATTGTCATGATATGTATATAAGTATTTGGTTTTTTTTATTTGTAATACTATGTTGTATTCCCTTTTTTTAAAAAGCAATAAAATATACAATCTATTTTTTTTATGCATTCATTCTAGAGCTTCAAATGAGGAGGGGGGAGGTGTGTGTGTGGGGGGGGGGGGTAAATTGCAAGCTCAAAGCCCTTTCCTTGGATTTTTATTTCAAATAAATGCCATTCTTTTGAACTTTCTATTCATCAAAGAATTCTGGAAAATGGTTTCCATAAAAATAAAATAAAGCAGTACAACTGTTTTCAACATTTATAATGATAAATGTTTCTTGAGCATCAGATCAACATATCAGAATGATTTCTGAAGATCATGTGGCGCTGAAGACTAGAGGAATGGCTGCTGAAAATTCAGCTTTACATAACAGGAATTACATTTTTAAATATATTCAAATAAAAGTTTATAATATTTCACAGTATTTCTGTATTTTTAATAAATAAATGCAGCTTTGGTACAAACATAAAATATAACTACTACTACCCAAACTTTTGAATTATAATGTACATTGGAAAGAATATTCTGGATTAAATGCTATTTCACTGACAATATCAATTATCAGGGAAAAAAATCTTACAAACCCCCAGTTTGTAAAAACATTCATGCTGTCAACAGAGCTTTCACCATAATATTCAAACATATATAAATTAAAAATATACAAGTCAGGTCATCAGATGTATATTTAACAATTTATTATTCAATCACAAAAGCACAAACATAAAAAAGGAATATTTTGTAAGGCAGTCATTATACCGGTTTGGTTTATTGAGTGTCTGCACTGTCGTTGTGTATTACAGCATTGTAGAGGCAGGTCCCTGATCAGACGATATGTCTCAGATCAGACTGGATCAGTAATGATCTGCTTTGAGGCAGTATTCAACACAGTTGGCTTAAAAACAAATCCAGATATACAATGGATACAGACATATGCATTCTGACACATACAATAACAATGGTCCATGTCAATAAGTGCTTTGGAACGCTGAAACAGATACATTAAGACAAGACATGTATAACAGCATTAGTGAAAGTCACGGATTAGTGAGATGACTACATATGCTAAGAAAATAAAGCAGCCGTTTCAGATGATGCATACGATCAGCAATGTAACTTTGTCTTATATGAGTATAAGAGCAAATGTGCTTTGCTTATGAAAAGTTCAATTCTATGGGATAATGTCTGCCGATTTAGAACAAACGAGAAGGGATCAGTGACGGGAAGGTTTAATGCACCAGAGAGTATTATTCATAATCCCACAAAGTCAATGTGGACAGACGTAGTGCCATTAAGACACACCGACCAATCTGGGACTTATTTTAGTCTGCATGTGTGTGAATGGCTTGAAATGAACATGGTGTAAATTAATAATAAATGTAAGATTTTATAAAACTCTAACAAGTTCCTTGTATTCAGAATTGCTGAATACAATACCGAAGAGCATAGAAAAGTATTCCTGAGAGAAGCTACGGTAAGTCTAACATACTACTGATGGCACGGTAATGCGTTTTTTGACTATGTGAGTGAAGAGTGATATAACAGAAGAGGGTGAAAATGCACTGAAATTTGATGAGAGGTCCTCTTCAGTACCCTGTGGAAAGTCATCGCTTTGTTCTGAGTGTCTCGGCAGGTGGTTGTTGTAGTTTTCTGTGCGCTGTGCTAATCGTCTTGCAGTTTACACAGTTTTCCTGGCTGTTAGGACCCTCACGATAGAGCCCACACCACCTACAGAGAGAGCCTGAGGAGAATTGAGAATTGGGGTACTGACCTCTTTCAAGAGCACAACACACACCCGCTTTGCTATTAAAACATTACTACGTTTACTATTAACCCTACCTTTTCATGCCACTGCAGCAGGACAGCGCTGCTGTTCTCGGACGGCCGCTCAAAGCCCTTGTAGATGTATTTCATGAGCAGGTCCACTCCGTTCTTATCCAGAGACTGAACTCCCTTCTCTATGTCAGTACTCTTGAAGGAGCTGAGGACCTTCAGCACCAGACCTTCAGCACGATCCTACAAAAGGTCAGAAAAATTCAGGTTCCAATCACTTCACAAGTATGATGCATTAATAGAGAAGTTAGCTGCATGTTCACAGGTGTTGTTTCATATTTATGGCAATAAGCAAAATGTCAAGTCACCTTCATTTATATAGCTTTTAACAATATAGACTGTTTCAAAGCAGATTTACAGTGATAATAGGAAATTAAAGTAAGAGAGATTGTTTTACAGCAGCTCTAGAACAAACACAAATAATGCAACATTTTCTATACAATTTTAAATTCTTTAAAATGTGCCATGGCTCACCTTGACGTTCTGATTCTTTGTGTTGATTGGTGGATTTTTTAACACTGCCTGCAGGGCACCCATGAGGTTCCCTCTGCAGAGTGGAGTTAAGAAGAACACCATATTCTGTATGTGTATAATAACACAATTTCAACATCTTTGCATGCTGTGGACAGGCTGCACTTGAGGTATCACAAGGCAAGGCGGTTGCCTTGTGATACCTCAAGTGCAGCCTGTCCACAGCATGCATAGATGTTGAAACAAAAAAAAACAAAAAAAAAGGGACTAAAAAAAACATTAGAAACAGGAAATAAGCCCTGGGTACTCCAAGATGAACATATAAGGACATGAATTCAACTTCCTTGTACTAAAATAATGCACGTTTCAAATTACAGAAACGTTTTTATAAACCCCACACAGCTTGGAAAATATGTTGTAGTTAATATATCCGCATCTTTTTGCAGAAACACTTTTATTAAAACAATGTCTGGAATGTCAAGACATGTCTGGACATTTCAGAGATCTGAATTTGAACTACTGCCCGTTCATGATGCAGCACGATAGTGACGACCCTCACTTTGTAAACTGTAAAAGACGGACACTGTGTAGACCACGCTATCATTGTTGCATCCACTGAATGGGTGTTCGTCTAGTACATAAATGTAAATGAGTAGAATAATGCACACAGCCCAGTTGTGTGTGTCGAGTCTGTGATGTACAGAAATCTCCAGGCCAGCTGGTCTATCAGGCAACTCATGAATTATGAACAATCAGTGCATGTCATGACATGATAACGTGCTGAATGAAAACAAAATAATTAAATCGCTTTGCTTCTACTGCTAATAAGCACTCTGTGATATTACTTTCAATTATTTATTTATGCACACTTTATGAAGCAAAATATTTAATTAGCCGCATTACGTCCATTAGTCATAATTACCCACTCAAGCATAAGCACACGGAGGTTATTTATGAGCTGGAGGCTCTGAAAATGCAAGACTTTATGAGATCATGCACATGTTGGTGAATAAAGAAGGATATTGTCTGATGAGAGAATCCACCTCTGCCTCATCTGGACCCAGCTGGTTTTCTCCCCCCTCTTCCTCGTCTACAAACTTGTTCTCGTCGTATTCATCCACATCCACTTTCCGGAAACGATCGGACACCGTATTCTTTGACATGATGAAGGCAACTTATTCCCCGTCTGATGTTAAGCTAAACGCTTTTGCACGGACACAATGTAACAGTCCTCTATGCTAAACGAGCCTGGCGGTTCCTCCTGCAGCCTACCGTCTGTAGTCAGTGATGGATTCCATCACTTCCGCATAGCGCGCCCTCTATCGGGTACAGCGGAGGTTCCTAAATAGTCCAGTGAAGTTCCTAAAAAAGAAAGAAAAGGAAAAAACACTAGGGGACCTCAGCACATTTCTAATGGGTTCTGGGTCTGCAAGACGACTTGAAATAATTTTCTGCTCCTTGCCTCCAACTTATAATTTCAATTTCTGCTCCTGTCTATAAATTAAAATAATAATATTAAAATGTAATGTTAAAATATTGAAATAATTTTCTGCTCCTGGCCTCCAGCCTATAATTTCAATTTCTGCTCCTGCCTGTAAATTTAAATAATAATATTAAAATGTAATGTTAAAATATGATTTAAATTAAATTAATTAATGCTGTCTATTTAATAGCAACAGTTATTATGGAGACTATTTTAAAATGCAGTGGTGCCATGGTGGTCAGGTGACGGTAGATGGCGCCAGAACACTTTCGCTGTCTTTAAATGTTTTCACACTTCAACCTGTTATTAACCCATTCTAAACGGCGGGTAAACGTATTCATTCAATCTCTAATTCTGTTGTTTCACACTGTTAACGTAAACCCTGGGGCCTGGGTTAACCAAAAATGTAACAACGCGTCAATACTCCCTTGGGTTTCACATGCTCCCTCTGCTTGCGGCAACGCGGACAACGACGCAGAAGTATTTTGAAAACCAACGCGTTGCCTACAGCGTAGAGGCTCTGGCGTAGGTCTGACGCAGAAGTATAAATAAGCCTTAATTTGCATATATCTGTTAGCTCAATGATATTAACTGAATGAATATGCTTTCGAATGGTAGGCCTAAGTGACCTGTTTTGATAACTGCAGGTCGTTTGTGAAAATATTGTTCAAAGTAGCTAAATTCACTTTGGTTGGTTGTATTAAGTTTTATGAAGCATGAATAAAAAAAATAATTCTCTCTTCATCACTCCAGTTAACTCAACATTGAAAATGTTTTACTGTTTCCCTCAGATGAATAACCTACAGAGCGAAAGTTTCTGAAACCATGGGCAGAGCTTGGATATGTATTGAGGTAAGCATTGAGGCAGTTTATGTAACATTCTGCAATCACAATTCATTCTGATAAGAGTGATACTGTATTTGACAAAAGGTTAAAAAAAAAGTTAAAAAAAAAGTGCGCGCCCATTTCTACAAGTGTGAAACGATGCTTAACCCTAGCCATTATCAGATACCGTTTGACAGCCCTCAATTGGTTAAAAAAACAAAGCTTTTGAAGATTCACTCATCCGTATTCTATGACTTTTTATCTTTAAAACGAGTTGAAAGACATTATGAGTTCAATATACTGCTAATAACCGCGTAGGCAGCGGATGTTTAAAATGAGAGGTTCATACTTTGCTTTACAGTTCGCCTCCAGTCACATAAAGGCATTCCTTATGACGTTGCTCATTAAGCATCATCAGGTCAAACAACCTTCATTTTATCCACACGTTTATGTCTGTAAAGGGTATAAAAGTTGGATTACAGTTAAAATAACATTGCTTGTTATATTCTACTTAAAATAACATTTTTAGACTTAAAAAAGGCATTTATATTTATGATAGCCTACATATTTTGTGTATTTGTACATAACATTACATATTATGGTACATGTTTTGAAACTATCAGTATGATTTTTATGTGATCATGAAAGATGAGATCAGCGGTGAGAACATATGAGCATAAGTATTCAGATGTTTTTCTGATATATAAGAGGGTAAAGGACCATTCAGCTGAAAACAGATCCTCTTATAATGAAGGTCAGAATGCCCCTAGCTTCCCAAAACATCAGTTTCGACTAATATGAAATGCATTATAAGGACAATAACTTAAATTTAAAGTCAGACTTTTTATTTACTCACCATCATAAGATGTTTTATTAAGTGTAAACAATGCATACAAATTCTTTGTAGTAAAACATACAACTCTTTTTAACATAAGTATTAATGGTTATATGAATAAATAGTGAATTAATACTTAATCAGTGTGAGTCTACACGTACAAACTACCAATAACCTGGTCAATAAATCTAATAAGCTAATACACATGAGCATCCATTAGGGTATAATGTTAACAAATGTTAAAACATGCTCTATTGTAAGACATCAGAGCAACACTTTACATTCAGTCATCTAAAACAGCCAGTCCTCATTCACTGATGTAGCAGTGGAGCAAATATTATAAAGTCAGTGTTTTTTGTGCTACCTGCATGACCTACTGGGATTGATTGCATGGTTGTACTGTGTAAAAATAATTTATAACATCATCCTGATATTGATTTGTCTGTTTGAGGATTAACTAACAGCTCCTCTCCTTTCCCTTTCATTCATTTACTAACAGTCAATAGTGGTTACGGGTAAAAGGAAATGACCCAGCTAGAAATAAAAACTATCTCTGCATTTAAATGGAAACTTAAATAAATAAAAAAACGTTCAACAGACTCGAGCAAGATTCTGGGATGGTGGGATTTCCATGGTTTCATGTTTTGTTTTGTACCTCAGGATCTTCCTTTCTTTTTTTTGAGGCACTCCCTTAGGTCATAAAAGATAAATCAGGACTCATATGTTGTTTTAGCAGTTGCCAATAAACCATACACAAACACGCCAAATGCCCAAAGGTGCTTTCAGTCACATTCTTGGGATTGATTCACTTCTTATAATCAGAATAAAATTTTGCAATAAAGTGATAGTTCAACCAAAAATGAGAAATCTGTCATCATTTACTTATGTCTTTCCAAACATGTATGAATTTCTTATTTGTCTATCAATGAAAGTTAAATGCTGTTTGGACCCCAACTGTCTTTAAAATGTATTTTATATTCTGCAGAAGATACTAAATATACAGGTTTAGAACGTAATGACATGAGGGTGAGTAAATGATGATGAAAGTTTCAATACCTTTTTAAGTCTTCAAGAATTAAATCTCAAACTAAGAATCATGAAAGAAATAGTTGATTGTTTACATTTACTCTAGCACTTCACACCACACTTTCTGGAAGTGCTACATCCGCACAACTTAATGACAACAATTACTTTGTAAATGCTGTTTTCATGGTGTCAGTCACAAGTTCTCCCTCCTCCTTTAAAAGGCTACATGAAAACGTGTTCTGGGGACTAAACCAGACCTTCTAGTTTCACAGTCTGTTGAGTTATTTTTCAGTAAAAAAAAAAAAAAGTTTCCATGATGAGATGTGTGACATCTGTAAACTTCCTGTGGCAAGAATGCCATGATACACCGCCTCCTTATTGGCATGCTTGTCCTTTTGACTCCCTCTTCAGGAGTTTTTTGTTTTGTATTTCACTGAGAGAAAGAGAGACACAGCAGCGAGATGGAATCTCCTTCCTATACAAGATACTGTCCTTTATGCCTTCTTTGATGACCTAGATAAAGTATGAAAGATTATTTAAAACATGACTTGCATAAATAAGCCTAAACATGAAGCAAAAGAAACATTGAAGTTCAGAACCTGATTCAAACAAGCCTGCACAAGAATATAAATAAGCATGAATCTGAGCTGGACTGACCTCAATGTTGTTAAGCGTGTTAAATTCCATAAGATCATGCAGCTGAGTGAAAGCTTGATTGGAATACTGGAAGTTGAATGTGGAGTAGGGCGTCTCTGGGTCATCGAAGATGTCAAAGTCTGCAAAATCTCTCTCTTTGTCTGTTTCACGTGGAACACCTTCAAAATAAACCACACTTTTGTTTAAAACATCTTGATCTTTTTTTCTTTTTCTTTTTTTAACTAGTTTGAGTGATCTGAAATGACCCCAGTCTGTTGATCATCATGATTTTCAATGTTAAAAAAACATAATCTTTGTCTTCTAAAGCATATAAACAGATTGAATACATAAATATAGAAACACACCCACTTCATGCATTATATAAAATGGAATGTAAATCATTCATTCACTATTTATGAGCGGGCGCTCATAAAAGCATCAAACACAGACCTTCCTACACAAACAAACAAATGTGTGAATCACAGGACAGTGTAAACAGATAAAGACGCAACTGGAAAGATCTCAGGGGTTTTTTTTAGAAAGGAGATCCCTGGACTTGATTGTAAATCTGCAAAGCTGACATTTCATAATTTTTTTTATTATGTAAACAGACACTTGCACAAACAAATTAACACACACCTGGGGCTTTAAAGGTCCTGAATTCGATATTGACCAGGACGAAATGGATGACAGTTGGGCAGTTCCTTTCTCCTTTTTTGGGCTTAAACACATAACACTCCTTCAGCCCCTCCCGGTCAAACACCTTTGGGTCGATCTTGGGAAACGGAAGTTTGTTCATTCGTGCCCATTTCTCAGCTAACTGAAGTTCCTACAAAGGACCAATCATTTACAAAACCTACATGTCATACATGTTGATGATTTTACATGATATGCTGATTAATTAATCAATAAAATAAATCACATTTATAATATTTACTGTGACATGTTTTTTTTTCCTGCTTTGTTTTTATAATTTATCACTAAATAAAAGTGTTAAACTGACAGCCCTAGTACTAACCTTAAATGGAGGACTTGAGTCACTCGGTCGGGCAGAAAAGTCAAAGGAGATGATGAGGTCAACACCTCTCTGAGGCCTTAGAATCAGAGGATAAGGGAGGTTAAAGGTCAAGCCACTGTCCACCACGTGGATCTTCTTGCTCTTTACGTCTAATGGCTCGTAGATACGGTCAAACTCACATGGGTCTGAAAGTGTCCAAAATCAGAAAAGAACAATAAGGCAACACTTGAGGTTAAAGGGTTAGTTCACCAAAAAAATTTAATTCTGTCATTATTTACTCACCGTCATGTCGTTCTAAACAACTTTTGTTCATCTTCGGAACACAAATGAAGATCTTTTTGATGAAATCTGAGAGCTTTCTGTCCCTCCATTGACAGTCTATGCAACTACCACATTCAAAGCCCAGAAAGGTAGTAAAGACATCATAAAATAATCCATAATATGACTCCAGTGGTTTAACCTTAATTTTATGAAGCGACACAAGTGCTTTGTTTGCACAAAAAAAAAAAAAAGAATATTTACCACTTTATTTACAAAACATTAATCTCCAACTACAGTTCACGAGAACACCATGAATCATGCGTGTTCTGTTGACGCAAGAGCAAGACGCAAGTTGGAGATTTACATTTTATAAATAAAGTGGTAGATTATGTTGTTGTTGTTTTTTGTGCAAACAAAGCACTCGCATCGCTTTATGAAATTTAAGTTAAACCACTGGAGTCACATGGATTGCTTACCTTTCTAGGTCTTGAAAGTGATAGTTGCGTAGGCTGTCAATGGAGGAACAGAAAGCTCTCAAATTTCAAAAAAATATCTTCATTTGTGTTCCGAAGATGAAGTCTTACGTGTTTGGAACGGCATGAGGGTGAGTAATTAATGACAGAATTTTCCTTTTTGGTTGAACTAACCCTTTAATTCAGTAAACTTAAATGACCATAACAAATATGAACTCTGACCTGTGACCGCATCAGTCTCATCCTCTGTGGGACTGACGGCCTCAATGGAAGACGAAAATGGCACGTCATTGTTTAGGTTTAAGCCCAGCATGAAGTTGTGTACTTTTCCTGCTCTGCCTTCTCGTGTATTAAAAAGAACCGAGTCACTGAAGAGAGAGCTAACCATGCGCTGCATCCAGCTGGCCTGATACTCGTCCTCTGTACGTGTAAGACAAAAAACAAAATCCATTATATGTAGGGATCTGCATTGATATTCTAATAAGGATTTATCTAATTGAGTAAAAATTACGTTTTTTTTTCTTTCTAAAACCTAAATGCCTTTGCTGTTAAACAAAAGGTTGCAGTTTTAATCAGGGTTTTCTCTAAAAAAATAATAATAATAATAAGGCCACAATGGTATACATTAATTATATTTTCCAGATAATATTTTGCACATAATTATATTTTTTATTTTTCCTCAGTACAAATTTGGCCTTTATACATGCAAATACATAGCTGCCTTTATATTTTGAGAAGGAGGTCCCCCGCAGGGATATTTGAAATCCGTGGCATCAAAATGTTTGAAACCCCCTATTCTAAGATACTTACTGTGTAATGTACATGGTCTAAAATCTCACCTTTATTTGAGTCTTCATCATTATCTAGACTGTCCTCTCCCACAATGTGTTCCGGTTTGATCTGTTCTGTAGAATAAAAGTAAAAACAACCGTCAAAGCCACAGTGCAAACCATCTCCAACTGATGTCTGACTGAGATCATCACAATCTTTCAGGTCATCTAAGAATAGTGAGTGTGTGTGTGCCAGGATGTTTGCATGTGCACAACTGTAATCATACTTTGGTGTAGCTGCCTGATAACCATCACAGTTTTATGAATCTCATCCTACCATCAGACATGCAAACACTAAAGGCACCATCATTCTGCAACATTTTCTTCCTCTATCACTATTTTGACACAACATGAATATTATTAATACATATAGATATATCATATAACACACAAGGGACAAAGAATATGTAAAACTTATGAAAGACATTCAAATTCTACATAAATCTATGGAAATTTCTGTGGAATGCAGATGAAAAAAGATGATTATGCACATGTAGCTAAAAAGAGTAGCAGAGCAATGTGAAACTGGTCTTGGATCTTTAATACAGCTGGTGATCGTACCTAGTTCTTCCTCCATGGTGCTGCCTTTGGTTGCATCATTCAATCCCAGAATTCTGTTGAACAGGATGGAGAAGGCACTGCCCCACACACCTGTGCAACATATACAAACACACTGTATCCCATCTACAAGTGGACGATGCTAAATATAGGTGTAAACGGGGTCTAAAACGTTTTTAGCTTGTCCACTTTTGACCACTTCCAGAGGTAGTCAAAAACACATTCGACCGGATTGCTTTCATGGTGTAAACGCTCATGTGGTCGAATGTGTTCAAACAGCCACAAAAGACCGCCTAATCTCTGCCTAATGACCTAATGTGCAAACATGGGAAGCGCAGTAGCCAGATGGGATTTAAACTTTGTTGGCTGAAGACTCAAATTTGGTTTGAAGACGAAAAACATACCAAGCACCATTCCTGATTTCTCACAGCGTTCGAGCAAAAACGAAAGCTGCTCCTCACCGTATGTTTTTTTCGCCTCATTCATATGTAAATTGCGCAAGCTTATTTTGTCCATTAGATCGAAATATCTTTAAAAAAAACATACATTTACCCGCCCATAGACCCTCCCATCGAAGACATCAGGACAGAAGTGGTTGAAAGTGGACAAAAGAGACAGATTAAAACACCAGGTGTAAACGGGAATGTGTCTCCCTCGTCTACTTGTGATCCGATCGACCAAACCGCATCTTAAAACCAGGTGTAAACAGGGCTTTAATGCTGTATGTTTGATCATGTTTTACCTCAAAATCAAAAGTGAAAAATTATTTAGAAATTCAGTACAACCAATGGTTAAATTTTTTTTAAAATAAAAATCCTAATGGTAAAAAGAGGCTTCAATATTCTTCTTATCATAATTTCTTATTAATATTAGGATGAAATATAATCGAGACATTTATTAATTTGTTTAATCTTTGTCTTTATTTTGCAAGGATGCAAAATTGTAAATGTGAGAAATCGAAAAAATACCGTTGGATAGACGATGTGAAGCCTGAAACAGTAGATTACAAATACTTTAGCTGATCTTCACGTCACTGTTTTAAAAATAAAGAGTAAATCTGCAGTGAAACTCTTGTGATACACCCTTCGAAGAATGTTTCTTTACGGTTCTTTAATTTTGAATTTGCGCCACTGAATTACAACACTAAATTGTTTCGCATTACAATACAGTAAGGATGGGATTTTTGCAAATGACTGAACCAACACCCTTAAATCAGGTGACATTTGACTCTGACAGTGAAAATTCCAACTATGTGGTGTCACTATTTCCATAAATACACGGATATTATCTCTTTCTTATCATGGTTCACTGCTTTCTAGAGAAATTCAGAAAAAAAGCCCATACCCATAAGGAAGTGAAGAGGGTTCTCTTTGTGCTTCTTAACCACATTTCCTCTGAAGAACTTGCTTCCAAAAAGGTCAGGGGTCATGAAGGTTCCATATTTAGCCATTCCGATCTCGTACGGACTGAACTCCACCCAGTCTGTCAATTAAAACACGCAAATCAAAACACAACCATAACCTCAATAGAAATGTATTCACAATCAACAGAAGTCTGCGAAACATGCCCATGACAACAAATTAACAGTAACAAGTACAGTAAGAATAGGATTACGAATTATAATTTTGGACAACAGATCAAAACTAGTTTCAAAATAAACACAATGACAAAGAGCATATTTCAAATAGTTTCTGGGAATGCGTGAAAGCAATGTTTCAGATTTCAGTTCCCAGGCAGTGTTGATAACGCGTCACTTAACGAAGGCAGATGCATGAATCAACTAAACAAAATGCTCACAACACAAAAGCTATTTTGTGTGACAAGGACTGCAGAAAATCGACTGACGCTTTTTTAGACAAAAAAGGATTAATCAAAGTCTGAGGTATTGACAGTCACCACAGTTGTAGTCTATTGTAGAGCTAGGAGTGGTTCGGATGTCTTTCTGTTGCATAGGACTATTTTGGAAACTCAATGCCACGTGACGTGAGGGTGATTCCCTTGAGTGCCTCTGTGTCTAAATAGTTGCTTTCATTCAGCCGCAGTTAAACTTTACAAACAGTACTGTGATGCATGTTTATAACAAAAACTTGACTGAATTTAGAGGACTTTATTTAAAAACTATTAAAAGCTATTATACTCTTAAAATAGCTATGTGCATTAAAATGCAAAAAAAAAAAAAAAAAAACTGTGATGTAAATCTTTTCTTACGTAAGATAGTTATAGTTATAGTAAATTTTTTCAGTCTCAAACCAGAAAGAGCAGCCACCAGCTCAAGAGGCATGACCTGCTCAGTCATGCTGGTGAGTGAACAGAATTAAGAGTGGCCTATATTCAATTACAGACAGATCTTTAAACAACTAATACGTGTGGCACTTCAGGGCTTCAAACAATACAAGTATACTAAAAAAAGATATTCTGCATAGTTATTCACATTCTTGAACTAATCTTCTGACGTAATCTGGTTCTCCCCAGGCAATTCAAAAGGTCAGACTACTATAAATAGGATCTCCCTTCATTCATTCAGTGAATACACTGACTACAATGTAGCTGATAATGATCTTTTATGTATTTCCAAGGTATAGTATTACCTTTTATTTGGCACAATGGAAATTAATTTCTGAAGAACAAAAACACTTATCCTTGACATTGTAATCATAGAAACTGTAGAAATTTGCTATACTGATAATATGGTTTATAATGAAACATTTTGCATTAAGAAAGACTCATTTAAAAAAAAAAAAAATGAATTGCCCTTTTACCTGCAAACTTGAGCTCAGAGACATCTGGTTTTACATGCAGGCAGGTGAACAAGGGCAGAGGTGCCTGAGCTTCATTTATCTTTTCCTGCAATTCACTCAACTTGGTGTCCATCCTCTGTTGAGAGAGCAGCAGGGGAGAAGCCTTTGTATTACTAGTTGTGCATTGTATATTTCTGAATAAGTAAAGGCAAAAGCAAAGGTAACTCTCTCCAAAAGATCAGATACTAACAGCGGGAATGAGCGTCTCGCCTATCAACATCCCGAAGATATCTGTGAAGGTAACAGGCTGCCCAGAGGCCTTCTTGCTCCACAAGGCATGTACGTATTTAGTGATGTGTTTGGGAAGGAGTAGACGGAGAGGGTTACTGTTCACACGGTTCATCAGCTCCTGGTTGATCTGCTCTGGGCCCTTAGTGGGGAACTCTGGGTGGGAGTACAAAGTGGACATGTACCTGTGAGAGACAGAAAAGCAAATGTTGGTTTGCACCGGGATTTATTAGAGAAGGAATTAAAAGATGGACATGTCCTCATACCAGGTGGATCCGGAGAGTCCAGCAACATATGTGACGCAGTCCAGAACTCCAGACTCATACAAAGCCTTCATAACCCCAGAGAACCCGACCATTGCCCTGAAACCTCCCCCTGAGCCCAGCACAGCAATCACTGGAACCTGCATGCAAGAAAACAAATATTAGCAGCACAGCAGTATGCTAGTGAAATACTAGCAATAGGCTAGCAATTTACCTTTTCATAGTTTTTTCAGCCAAAAAGATTTACTGTACAATTACTGCAAAGAGTGTAAAGAATAATGGGATTGTCTCGAATTTGGATTTCAGTCATTTATGCAGTGTTTATGTCATTGTGGAGTTATTGAAAATGCAAGATGAGAACTAGTTTAAAGTTGATTTAAAAGTTTGAAGTTTAATTCACTTCTGCATGCTCTTGCAAAACATTTAACGTCAAAATGAATTTGAATATTTTCTAAATACAAGCTATTAATCCGATTGTGAACGATTCATCCATTAATGTTTCATGCATGTCTGTGAAAGTGACCAGACTTCTCTCTGGTGATGAACGCCGGACTTTTCCAATCATTTTGTCAGCTTAAAAGGTTAGTTCACCCAAAAATTTTATTTCTGTCATTAATTACTCACCCTCATTCCTTTCGAAAGACTTTCGTTCATCTTCAAAACACAAATTAAGATATTTTTAATGAAATCCGAGAGCTTTCTGAGCCTGGCTTTTTTTTTTTTTTTTTTTGGCTGGCTAAAAGTCAAGTGAGAGAAGTTGAAGCTTTCAGAAAATCATAATTGTGCTACCAAGATGTGAACGCAGCATCTCTGAGTTGTGCAGAAAAGCAGTTAAACTTTTGTAATTTCCTGCCTATGGTTCTTTTTTTTCTTTTTGGGTGGGGCTTATGAAATCCACCAAGTAATCCACCATTATTGTGAGTTCTCACAAGTATTAGCTAACACTTCCTCTTTATATTTGGACTATGTCCATTTCCATCTGCATGACAGTAAGCTGACATCTGCATCAAACACGTAGCCTACTGTACTATTTCTGCAACTGCACGACCAGTGGAGAAAGTGTAACCGAGGCCAGCTGTGCGAGTAAACCTCACTTCCCTGGCCTCAAGAGGCACACTAGCGATGGACACGAGAATGTCCCTGTTAGTGCGGAAAGCCGGTTTGAATCCCGGTCGGAGCGGGGCGAGTAGGACCGGAGGGGTTATAAAAGCAGTTGATTAATAGGTGGTACCTCATGAGGAGAGGAAGGGAGGGAGGAAGGTTTCTCCATGTGCAGCAATTTCTTGATGCCCAGCATGACTCTATCACGCCGGTGTTGTCTGTAGAGCTTTTCTTTAGGACACAGATCCAGATTGAATCGCAGGTCCATCGTGTAGCTGAGAACAGTTAAAAAGAAAGTCATATGTATGGCGCTTCAACTATAAAAGTTCTTACTATACACAACAGAAGCCAGTTTTGTTCATTGTGATACGTACCACTCCTCCAAGGAAAGCTCTAAGTACACATTGGTCATCTGTGGAAAAACCACAGGTCAGATCAAGGGAGGAAGAAGGCAAGGAGGAAAGAAAGAAAGAAAAATAAATGTGACAGCAGAAAAGGATAGTCATTTTAGAGGAAGTAAATTTGGTTTTAAGATTTAAGATTACAAAGATAAACGTTTTTTTTTCTTTGGAGTAACATGCACCATTGAATGCACCACAAACTTTCAATTTTAATGTTGAATTTCTAGTTAGGTGCAAGTAAAAGAAAAGAAAGAAAGAAAGTGGATGCACTGATTTCGAAATCCTTGCTGATAAAATAAGCTAATTATTAGTTTCATGTTATGGTTAATAACTGAAATATGGTTGACATTATAAAAATGAAAAATAAATATATAATTAAAAAAGGAAATAAAAAATGTAAACATTAAAAATAAATGTATAGAAATGAATAGTATGATTGTATGCAACAAGTGAATTCAGGCATCGCAGCATTAAAATGTGCAATATAAAAGTACATTCAATCAGTTTTCCTTTTGAAATCTTTGAAAATATAAGCAACTCATGTGTCATGTGCTCTTAAAGGGAAAGTGCTCCTCAAATAGATATAACTTACTTTCCCTATAAGAAATGACACCAGCTCTGTTTGTCCAACTTTGAGTTTAGAGATGTCATATGAGGCCGTACCCAACTTTTCATCAACAACATAGTTAGCGTCCATTAATGTCAGCTGGAAACAAGAGACAGAAAACATATCATTGACTGTACATACACTACTAAGTAAGAAAAACGAGTTCCAAAAGCCTGTTCAGCATAAAACATTCAAAGGAAGGTTCAAAATACTACATGTAGTTGGAAATAGCAAGAAGTTACTAAAGTAACCTGAATTGTGAGTGCACTGCACTGTAATTTAACACTTCTCCTATCCCAGTTTAATACGCAGAGACATTTTGAGGTTGATGTCCTCTGACTCTGGTTGGTCTGTTTTTTTTTTAGGGCAGCCCAACATGCCTTCTCTCGATCAACACATGCTGTGAGTTTTAGAGCTACAGTAGACTACCTGCAAACTACTAGACAAAGGCAAACCTGTTTGGAAACAGCCATTTTGCACTTTAACCTGGTGCAACCAGAAATTACATACTTTTACACCTTTAATGATCATTTATGGTGGAAGATTTCATTACTTTATTTACAATTTTATATTAATTTCTGCTCCTTCACTCCATATAATGAAGAACAAATTACACTATTAATAAGACTGAGGTGTTCAAGAAGAGCTGACTTAATTTAGATTAGAAGCGGAAATTAATTTTCAGTTTCTCTTTACTTACCTTTAGCACGTTGTCTTGGTTGGGGTCGAGGATGAATTCAAAGGTCTCATTCCACTCTGGATTGATGTCGTTATCTATATGTCGTGTTTTCTTCCTGCTCTCAGGGGCGTTGGGGATGAACAGCTCCACATATGGGTCAGGGGTATCCACTACAAGCATGTTTAGTGTTAGGAGCATTCTCTGAAGTGCTCAAATCAGGTCTCATTCCTTTAAGTTTAGTAACTGAAGAAAGCAATGCATGATGCTGTGTAATGTACAATCACCTAAACTTTTCATTTTAAAAGTATGAAATATAAAGTATCCTCACACAGGTCTCCGAGAGCTCCTTTGGTGACATTTTCAGCGCGCAACACTTTCACTTGGAATTTGTGTGACATTTGCTGTTCAACCTAAGAAATAAACACTTAATCTTTACAATCAGTATAATCATCATTATGCGTAAATACAAAAAAAAAAATAATAATTTCACTGACTTTAGAAATGTAGTCTTAAAGGGATACTCCACTTTTTTTGGAAATAGGCTCATTTTGCAACTCCCCCAGAGTTAAACAGTTGAGTTTTACCGTTTTCGAATCCATTCAGCCGATCTCCGGGTCTGGCGGTACCACTTTTAGCATAGCTTAGCATAGATCATTGAATCGGACAGGACCATTAGCATCTCTCTCAAAAAAATGACCAAAGAGTTTCGATATTTTTCCAATTTAAAACTTGACTCTTCTGTAGTTACATCGTGTACTAAGACCGACGTAAAATGTAAAGTTGCGCTTTTCTAGGCTGATATGGCTAGGAACTATACTCTCATTCCTGCGTAATAATCAAGAAACTTTGCTGCCGTTCCATGGGTGCAGCAGGCGTAATGATATGACGCAGCGCCTGAAAATAGGTCTAATAGGTTAGACAAACTTAGTCCCGGTCACGTTGGAAGTTACCGAGCTGGGGACTATTTTCAGGCGCTGCGTCATATCATTACGCCTGCTGGACTCATGGTACGGCAACAAAGTTTCTTGATTATTACGCAGGAATGAGAGTATAGTTCCTAGCCATATCAGCCTAGAAAATCACAACTTTTCATTTTCCGTCGGTCTTAGTACACGATGTAACTACAGAAGAGTCAAGTTTTAAACAGGAAAAATATCGAAACTCTTTGGTCATTTTTTTGAGAGAGATGCTAATGGTCCTGTCTGATTCAATGATCTATGCTAAGCTATGCTAAAAGTGGTACCGCCAGACCCGGAGTTCGGCTGAATGGATTCGAAAACGGTAAAACTCAACTGTTTAACTCTGGGGGAGTTGTAAAATGAGCCTATTTCCAAAAAAGTGGAGTATCCCTTTAATACAGGAAAAAAGGGAAGTGTTGATTAATGCGAGTACTGTGTCAGGTTGGTGTGATTAACATGTCTTTTTTTACACCAACAAAAAGCAGTTAGCCAGCAGCATGCAAATATCTATCTTAAACTTATTATATTCACCAGAATTTATGTGGAGGCTGATGTACATGTATGGCTGATAGCATTTGATTTCTCTGTTTCTGTTTATTTAATGCCACAGAATACATCCAATTTTGCTCATTACTCATGAAACAATCTATATATGCACAAAGAGCCTGTCCAAAAATCCCATGTATGATAATTAGACAACCAGAGACGTTTCATGACATCAGCATCCCTGGTGTAAACTTAACAGAAATACAAGAAGTTCTTGGAAACCAAAATAGTGCATTCCCAGAAACATCTGTGCTGACAAACTGCCTTATGTTTTGGCTCACCACTTTGAAAGCCAGACTCCACTGATTTAGGCTTTTACTGCTATTCTCAGGCATAAATCTAAGATTTTTGTTGTACTTACAAAGATGTGATGATCTGTGAGTGACATGGTGGCTTTACGGCCAAATTAGACAAAACAGGCTGGTTATCCTAAGACCTCTTCAAAGAACTTTGCTCCCAGAGAAATCTTCTAGCAATGCTCCTGGACATCTAATGCACTGAAAAAATAAGAAGTAATATCTATAAATAAAAATAAATTAAAAAAATCAATTCTTCAATGACAGGGTATACTTTATAGTGAAATTACTGACACTCTAATCTTGTTTTGTTTTTTTAATAATAATTGTATTGTTTTACCTTGAGTTCTGGATGTTTTTTACAGTTTCGCTTTACGTTTCCTTTTTTGGATGAGAGAAAATGATTTTACATCAAAAAATAATCAAAAATTGATTCCTCGTGATCTGAACTAAACTCAAATGTACGAAGAGATTACATATGATGGAAAGAGAATGTTAAGGTTATACTCACTGTCTAATAACATGCATAGAACATCACATACATTATCATAATATAACTTAACACTATCCTGACTAGACACATGGTTAGGATGGTAGATGATGTTACAAGTTCTAAATAAGTTAACAAAAATGCATTTAAATTTAACCTTCCTTACTTAAAAAAAAAAATCAATTACAGACAAGTAAAATGCAAAAAAGTACAAGGCAAATACAAGGCATTGTGGTACAGTTTAAAGTATGTAAAATGAACATACACTCACCTAAAGGATTATTAGGAACACCATACTAATACTGTGTTTGACCCCCTTTCGCCTTCAGAACTGCCTTAATTCTATGTGGCATTGATTCAACAAGGTGCTGAAAGCATTCTTTAGAAATGTTGGCCCATATTGATAGGATAGCATCTTGCAGTTGATGGAGATTTGTGGGATGCACATCCAGGGCACGAAGCTCCCGTTCCACCACATCCCAAAGATGCTCTATTGGGTTGAGATCTGGTGACTGTGGGGGCCATTTTAGTACAGTGAACTCATTGTCATGTTCAAGAAACCAATTTGAAATGATTCGAGCTTTGTGACATGGTGCATTATCCTGCTGGAAGTAGCCATCAGAGGATGGGTACATGGTGGTCATAAAGGGATGGACATGGTCAGAAACAATGCTCAGGTAGGCCGTGGCATTTAAACGATGCCCAATTGGCACTAAGGGGCCTAAAGTGTGCCAAGAAAACATCCCCCACACTATTACACCACCACCACCAGCCTGCACAGTGGTAACAAGGCATGATGGATCCATGTTCTCATTCTGTTTACGCCAAATTCTGACTCTACCATCTGAATGTCTCAACAGAAATCGAGACTCATCAGACCAGGCAACATTTTTCCAGTCTTCAACTGTCCAATTTTGGTGAGCTCGTGCAAATTGTAGCCTCTTTTTCCTATTTGTAGTGGAGATGAGTGGTACCCGGTGGGGTCTTCTGCTGTTGTAGCCCATCTGCCTCAAGGTTGTGCGTGTTGTGGCTTCACAAATGCTTTGCTGCATAGCTCGGTTGTAACGAGTGGTTATTTCAGTCAAAGTTGCTCTTCTATCAGCTTGAATCAGTCGGCCCATTCTCCTCTGACCTCTAGCATCAACAAGGCATTTTCGCCCACAGGACTGCCGCATACTGGATGTTTTTCCCTTTTCACACCATTCTTTGTAAACCCTAGAAATGGTTGTGCGTGAAAATCCCAGTAACTGAGCAGATTGTGAAATACTCAGACCGGCCCGTCTGGCACCAACAACCATGCCACGCTCAAAATTGCTTAAATTACCTTTCTTTCCCATTCTGACATTCGTTTGGAGTTCAGGAGATTGTCTTGACCAGGACCACACCCCTAAATGCATTGAAGCAACTGCCATGTGATTGGTTGATTAGATAATTGCATTAATGAGAAATTGAACAGGTGTTCCTAATAATCCTTTAGGTGAGTGTATATGTATAATAAATAAAATAAAATACTGGGAGAAAAAGAGCTATATAATACTAGGGCAGTTACATAAATTTAAAAAGTGTTTTGTGATCGCATGTTTGAAAGAGTTTCAAAGTATATTGTGAGATCAGTATTACAAAAGGTAATATATGAGGGTTTCTTTTGAGTTATGTCTGTCTTATAACATTCCTTACCTTATTACATCACTTCCGGTGTAGCAGGGCATTTGGTGCATTCATGTGTGCGTGTGTGTGTGTCTGTGCATGTTGTATGTATGAAAGAAAAAGGAAGGAATATAGACAGGCTTTACAGACATGAAAAGACGTAAAAATCATCATACTAGAAACGGGAAGTGTGCAACCAGTCAACCGAGATAGTGTCTGTGGTGAGGGTAAAATTGTGCAAGTACGAATAGTCTGAACTGCTTTCTTATACTGACTGAGCACACAGTAAGTTGCAATGACTTCGACATTAATTACAGCAAAAACATCATCAGCATATGTGTTTTAAGTTCAGCATTATATTTGTTTGTATGATGGAGTGAATAGTATTGCACAATCCAACATAAGCTAAAAATGCATAACGGAGAATGTCGGGTTCTCTGATCAGCTAAACTAGCCCATCCATAAAAACAATGGCGCAAAAAAAAAAAAAAGGCAAATACAAATCAGTTGTTACCCAAATTGGCCCTTGGGACCTTGAGTGCCACAGAACGCTTTTAATGCTCATCAGCGCGTGTCATTATCACGCAGGGCTGAGCACGTTCACATCACTGCTGAATGGACATGGTCACGTAGACATGAAGGCAAGGCAAATCAAATCAATAACAGTGCCTCAAAACTCTCATTAACATTAACAAACACTATATTGCACTGTGATCGATTCAACGTAAAACTTCAAACACGCTACACGTGATCTGTATTAGGCCTATAATATCGCTAAGTAACTTTGTTAGTTAATTTGATTGCACCGTATTTTCTACGGTGTTATTTTCCGTATTGGTTATCTGTCAACAGTGTCATTGGCTTATCTATCGCCAAACCGAATGGAAAATTCTTAAACATGCAGTCGTAGGCTACTTAAAACTTTCCGCAGATGAGAGCTGACGTTTCCCTCGAACTACGCACCGCTATTTTCAAGTGACATGATGTTATATGAACAACACAGCTTACCTGCAGTAAAGTACTGACTGAGTAATCAACATTTCATCTTACCCTGGGCTGGAGTGCACGCCAAGCCAGAAATCCAGAAAAAATAAATAAAAATCAGTCGTTGTTTTCCTTCTATGCAGAGAGTGCGCTTGAGTCAGACTATCATTTTAAAGAGGAGAGGAGGAGGAACTACAGCTTCCTATGATGATAAAATCTCATCTTCGTCAGTCTCTTCTCTTGTCCCGCTCTGTGCGCATTGCTTTTCATTCTGCAGTCAAAATACCCGTTACTTGATAATATAGTAGGCTATAGGCTACAGTAAAAAAATAAAATATATATAGGCTATAAAAAATAAAACATTGTCCGAACATCGTAATAAAAAAACAGGGAAGCACTCACTGCAAAACAATCAGTAAGAAAGAGTGATACTATCTAGAGGAAGTATAAAGATGATGAAGAAAACAGGTTTCTCTAGCTAGCGGACCTGCTGAGCGGAGTCATGTTTAATTTCTTCCACAAGATGGCACTTCTTTGTATTCATGTTAGTTTCATACATTTTTGAGAAAAGTTTATTAAACATTTTCTACAAATATAGTTAATGCATTAACGATGATTATTTTATACTAATTTAATGGAAGAATGTTTTCACGAATGCTTTCGTGTTTTCAATAATTAATAATAAAAGCATGCCTTTTTTAATTTCCGGAGGTTACAGCATCGCCCCACAAAAATGTATGTTTTCAACAACTTGAAATATACGAGTAGGCTAGCCTATTATTATTAGGCAGGCTACAATCTATTAAAACAGTTTTGATTTGCTTTATTGGTAAGTGACAAAAATTATAAATTAGGAAAACATAAATAAACGGTTATTATCGTATCTCCGAGAGCCTTCGGGACACTAGTTTTTATGACATCCAATAATCCGATAATACGAAGGTTGGCTACCAACATGATGTCATTCTCAGTATTGCAGTAGACGATGAGTCAAGCTCGTTGCGTCACATTTGACTGCGCATATAACACCTCTCTCACTCGAAAGATAATTCATTCTCTGATCTGAACTGGCGAGGAAAGAACCAAGACATACCAATACGCCACTGGAATGAATAGTTTGATATTATTTATTCTTTTGCACCTGGGGTTCATGGTTTGCCAAGGAGGTAAGCCATTTCTTCATTCATTTCTATTCATATTCTATTCATATTTTTTTTAATGAATTACTTCTGTTCTATAAAAGTGAAGCCGTCTAAAATAATACTTTTTTGGTGATGCAGCCAACCCCTGTTGCTCTCAGCCATGCCAGAATCGCGGTGTCTGTACTGAAATGAGCTCAGACTCGTATGAATGTGACTGTACACGCACTGGATTTTACGGTCAAAACTGCTCAACACGTAAGTGAAAACTGCATAGACTTCTGTAAACGAATAAGCTTCCTGTTCTCTGTCAATACCCGACTAACTTTTTTTACTTTGGTTTCTTTTTTACAGCCGAGTTTCTCACATGGGTTAAAGTTTCTCTGAAGCCTTCTCCCAACACGGTGCATTACATTCTCACACACTTCAAAAGCTTGTGGAATATTGTCAACAAAGTGTCGTTTTTGAGAAATGGCATAATGCGATACGTGCTAACATGTAAGTTAACACTTTTCATGCCTGAAATAATCTTTTTAATAAAACCTCCAATTTGACTTTAATCTTTGATATAATTGAAATACTTTAAATTATAATTTATATATTTGTATACATTATTTTTGAATTATAATGATTTAAATGATAATGATAATGAGAATATTTCCTCCTGGTCCAGCACGTGCCCATTTGATTGACAGCCCCCCTACATTCAATGCTGACTATGGTTACAAAAGCTGGGAAGCGTATTCCAATCTCTCCTACTACACTCGTACGCTGCCTCCTGTCGGGAATGATTGCCCAACACCAATGGGAGTCGCAGGTGAGTCTCTTTCTCCTCAGACCTGTTTTCTCACATTTCTAGCTCGACAGTTAGACAGGAAGCTTGCGGACTCAACCTGTCCGCCTGCATGTCTTGGGTGTGTGGACGAGAAAAGCGCATATAGATATTTCTGTCCATCAATTAAAGTCACTGAGTCCACTTTTAGACTGGTGTATAACACTCAAAAATCAAGACGTAAATATACAGTGGAGGTCTTTTACTCATTTGTTGTTCTGTCTTTTGCAGGCAAGAAAGAGCTGCCAGATGTGAAGCTGCTGGCTGAGAAACTGCTTCTCAGGAGGAAGTTCATCCCAGACCCTCAACGCACCAGTCTTATGTTCGCTTTCTTTGCCCAACATTTTACGCACCAGTTCTTCAAAACTGACATGAAGAAAGGTCCAGCTTTCACAAGAGCCCTGAATCATGGGGTGTGTATCTTATACATACTGTATAACCTTTTCAAGTGGCACTTATTAATGGTCCTCTCACATTCACTTTGGTATCTGACTGACTTTGCTTGGTGTCTTTAGGTTGACTTGGGTCACATATATGGACAGGAGCTTGAACGCCAACACAAGCTGAGACTTTTCAAGGACGGAAAACTGAGATACAAGGTAAGGAATGTTTCCACCCTAGAATTAACTAAAATAACCTCCTCCAGTTCACTGAACAATTTTGACACTTGTTACTTACCTCTTTCATATCGCAAGCCTGGTCGTCTGAAAATTTGACTATATTCGTGTTCATTGCTTTAACCAGATTCTGGATGGTGAGGTTTATCCTCCGACAGTCAGTGAGGTTCAAGTAGACATGCACTACCCTCCTCATATACCTGAGTCCCGACGTTTTGCCGTGGGTCACGAGGCCTTTGGACTGGTTCCTGGACTCATGATGTATGCCACCATCTGGCTGCGTGAACACAACCGAGTGTGTGATATACTAAAGCAGGAGCATCCCGACTGGGATGACGAGAGGCTGTTTCAGACCGCACGGCTCATCCTTATTGGTAAGTGTCCTGTAGAGAAGGACATTTAGATTCAGGTTTTAATGTGGACAATTTTGTGTTAGGATGTGTTAATGGATGTACCTCAAAATACAGTTACAAGATGGTTTAACGTTTGTTCTGTATTCTGACTTTACAGGTGAGACGATCAAAATTGTGATTGAAGATTATGTCCAGCACCTTAGTGGATACAATTTTAAGCTCAAGTTTGACCCTGAACTTCTCTTCAACGACCGTTTCCAGTACCAGAACAGGATCTCCTCTGAGTTCAACACCCTTTACCACTGGCACCCCCTTATGCCTGATGAATTTCACATCCAGGACGAAGTCTACAATTACAAGCAGTTTCTCTTTAACACATCCATACTGACAGACCATGGCGTCAACAGCTTGGTTGAGTCCTTCACCAATCAGATAGCTGGAAGGGTAAGACAAGAAAAATACGTTTAGTTTACCATATTTTGGAGTACTCTACCGCTGGTGGTGAGGATTTGGTGAATCTTAAATCTTCTCTGTTACTCCAGGTGGCTGGAGGGCGTAATGTTCCACCGGCTGTATTAAAGGTGGCCATGAAGTCAATTGAAGACAGCAGGAAAATGCGCTACCAATCTATCAACGCCTACAGGAAACGTTTCAACATGAAGCCATTCAAATCCTTTGAAGAAATGACAGGTGAGAGTTAATATATTTATATTTATCAGGTCTGCAAATAGATGTTTTCTAACATCTACAATATTTATTACGGTATTTAGTGCGCACACCCACACAAATTTTCATATTAACTTGCCTAAGCCCAGCTGCATTTTATAAACATACCCTGCAGATATTGTAAAATGAGTGGTATTTCAGTCGACAATTTGAGTTGACTGAACTTGTTTTATGTTTTAGGAGAAAAGGAAATGGCTGCTGAACTTGAAGAGATGTACGGAGACGTAGACGCTGTGGAGCTTTATACTGGTCTGCTGGTTGAGAAACCCAGGCTCAATGCCATTTTTGGGGAGACCATGGTGGAGATGGGTGCCCCCTACTCCCTCAAAGGACTTATGGGAAATCCCATTTGTTCCCCTGAGTACTGGAAACCAAGCACATTTGGTGGCAAAGTGGGCTTTGAGATTATCAACACTGCCTCTCTGCAGAATTTGGTTTGCAATAATGTCAAAGGGCCCTGCCCTATGGCGTCTTTCTATGTGCCTAATGTAAAAGATTCGGTACCAACCACTATTAATGCAAGTACTTCCCACTCAGATCAAAACGTCAACCCAACAGTTTTACTAAAAGAACGGACGTCTGAGCTCTGACAGATGTATTCTGTAAGAAAATGTATAAATTATTTATTTATTTATTTATAGGATATTTATTGTATTTATTGTACTGAGAACAATATCTTTTAATTCCTATTTTGTTTGTATTTTTGATGAATAGTTTTGTACAAATCTGATGTTATATTTTTATCTATTTATTAAATATTATGTACATTTTATGTATTGTAAAAAATGTTTACATTAGACCTCAGAATTCAGCACACTATAATGCTGATCAGCTTCTGTCATATTGTGTCTTGATTTTACTTGAATCCCATTTCTAGTTGTTTACAATGTTTAAATGGTTTAACTTGTGTTGTTTGTTTACTGTCTGCCCTTTTTCTTCCTTTGTTTCATCTCAAGATCTTAGAATACTAACTAAACAAAAAAAAACTTTCTTTCTGACAAAATGTCTCACACTGTTTTTTTTTTTTTTTTACTTTTTAAACACTTGTTTAATCTAAAAAAGTATTGATGTTTTCTTGTTTTGTACTTGAAATTTGACTATGAATTAATAAATCACAATACATTAATATTTTTACCTTGTGTTCTGTGAATTCTTAAAAATGAATTTCTTTCAAAAGATTTGTATTAGCGTTTTGCAACAAGATAATAATTTTATTTAGTATAAATTATTAGACCAAGGTTTATTAGCGATCTGAGCAATTTCCACGAATAAAATAGACGTAACTTGCAATTCCAACAACCCTGACTGGTAGTGTGAAAATATATAAAATAAAAATATGCACACAGCAAATTCCAAGGTAATAAATTTAGTCTTCATGATGACAGATGTTATTATTGTTAGTCTACAGAAAATGCTTTATGACTTGCACATACAAATTTGTCTGAACCAATATTGAAAAATGCAAATATCTTGAGTGGATTACACCATAGTTAAAATTCAAAGTGATTTGAAATTATTTGCAAGTCAGTATCATAAATTGCATCTCACTCAGGCAGAGCAATTCAGAACTTTGAGAAAGAACATCTATGACATTGTCAGGGATAAACAGAATTGCAAAGCACCACTGCATTCTGGATAATTTGCAGATGTTTGGGAATGAATGGAGGAAGGCTGGTTTAAATACATCACAGTACTAAGTCCAAGAGTTGTTCAGCATGCTCAGATAGGAAGGGTCTGACTTTCACGATGTTAGAACACAAATCTGCATGAACGTTCTGTGTGATGTGGTCAAATTAAAATTATCGTTCATAAAACATTGATTGTATTATTGGTGACGAGCCTCGTTGAGGGAGATGTAGTCATAAATTGCTGAAATGGGGTCCATTTCCCGAAGCCAACTATGGTCGCAAGTTTCGTCATTACCAAATACCAACACAATTCAACTGAACTTCTGGGAAACGCACCTCTGGCTGGGAAGATGAGGAGCTCTGACTTCACTATGAACTGGAGGTGGTATTCTTTTTCTCAGAATACCTATTTTTTAACATGTAAAACATATTTATCAATACATAATCATTAATCAACATACTAAATTGTATAGTGAACACCGATAAGGGTTTGAGGCTCCCTTATTTCACCACTAATTGTGGTTCGTTTTTCTTATTTAAAGGGGACCAATTTTACAAAATTTACTTTTACATGGTGTTCAAACATAAATGTTTTGGCACTGTGTGTACACAACCACCCTATAATGGTAAAAATCCACCCAGTCCTCTTTTTTAATCCCCATAAATCATAAGCAGTGTCTCAGAACCAGCCGTTTGTAGATTCTAGCAATGTGACGTCACGACTGCTGACGGACTCTGCCCTACTAGCATAGAACTTATTCAGAGCAGCGCCATGACAGGTATGAAAGAAATTTCTACTTTTTTTGATAATTATTGACAATCAGACTGGTTGGGTTCCGATCAGGTCAAAAACCTAGGACTAGTTCGCAAAAGTAGGTTTTTCAAAAATTCTAAATTTTAAACCAATTTCGATAGGATCCGAGGCATGCATTTTGTTCGTCTTGAGCCAAGAATTCCAAAGATATAAGACACTTGAGCCTAAAGGTTTAGGAGTTAAGAGTTTCATTCTTTTCACCGCTGTAGCGCCCCCGTCAGGCCGATCGGAGCGAGCCTTGGTGACATTGTAGACGGTCTGACTGAGTACTACCAGCCCTCAAAGTTTCAAGTCTCTACGGCTTACAGTTTGGTCTGCCCCTATCACTTTTACGGGAGAATGCTGATCTATGGAAATTTGAACAATTACAATAGGGTTTCAGCGCTATGCGCTAGCTTAATTTATGGTCTTTTTTATGATGGACATAAACAGAGGATTATTTTAGGAGATAATCTTTACTTTACAAAGTCCCAAGCTTTAGTATGCAGTGTGCACCCCTTCAGCTCTCTTCACATTGTTTCTACAGTTGTAAATATGTCAGTTCTCATAAAACTGAACCACTGACCACATCAAAGCGAAGAGAAGCATCGCAATGAGTAAAGCTTTTGACAAGAAGCGTCCGATTAGGCCCCATAATTGTGCAAGTGATTAGGACTTTGCCTTTGTGCTTCTGGTCATCTCTGATTTTCCAAAGCTTTACTGTATGAGCTCCATCTAGCTTACTTCTGTGGGCAGACTAAAGGACAATCTCCCATTCTCTGTGATAAATTGGCATAAAATTGGCACCGCGGGCCAGAAGGGAAGACTGTGGAGCGCATGTTTCCATTGCCTCAGCACAGACTGTCTCCTCAGCGATTGATAGTGTACGCAGAGGGTTTTTTGAGAAAAGCCTGTGTGGCTGTGAGGCTCGAGAGGAGATACGTGCCATTTGACAAGTGATGAAAATAAGGGGCAGTTGGATCCGGTCCCTGCATGGTCACTTCCCAGTGTGAGAACTTGGCAGAGAGAAATAGAATCAGAGGAAGAAGCACTTTTCAACATTCATTTTAACAAGAAATACAATGATCTTTTTTAACAAAAAAAAATTGGTGTAGAACTCATTTTCACTCAGAAATTGCTAGTTAATGTAACAGCTGAAATAGTATTTTCTTGTATACCATGCTACAATCATCTGTTTTAACATACTCCAGTGATCTTTGTTTTATCATTTTTACAGTGTATGAGCTCTCAGGGTAAAAAACTATCGACAACTGCCATGAGCCACATTACATGTTAAAGGAATAGTTCACCAAAAAATGTAAATTGTCTTCGTTTACTTTAACTTTACATCTTTTTGTAGAAGACAAACAAAGATATTTAGATTTTTTTTGTTGTTGTCTGTAGCTTACACTGAAAGTCAATGGGGTCGAAAATACAACACACATTCATTGCATGGACCAAAATAAAAAAAATAAAAAACGAACGAACGAAAACAGACGACATGAGAGTGAATATATAATGACGGAATTTTCATTTTTGGGTGAACTACCTTCTAATATTAAAATCTCAACACTGTAGCACACACACTGTAAAGGAATTTGAATACAGATGAACATATTTGGAGAAAACTATAAACCTGTCAACACTTGCCATGCATCCGACACAAATGAGGTAATGCTTAAAAGAATGCTTTTAGTTGGGTCCTGGAGCAAGATGACAGAGTGTTAACTCATCAATACTGACACTACAGTGTGCCACACTGTCTGTGGCCCTGCATTTAATGCTGTAAACATTCTCAGACCATAAAAGGAGAGACAAATATATATAACATCTTCAGTATGTGCCACCCGCCTCATTCATTGGGTCAGATGACATTGCGTGTCTTTGGTTGTTTTGAATTTGTAATATCTTCGTTTAAAAATGAAGAGGACAGTGAAGAAGGACCCAGGGTAGGAACCTTCCCGTATGCCTGTATTTATCGGAGAGTGTGTCTGTGCCTGAAATTAATTCAGTTTCCTGGAAGGGAGAAGCAAAAATTCTCAGTTTAGGCAATCTGAACCACACATCTGCGCCTTACAGATGAATCCCATTTATCTTGAAAGATGAATAATATATTCATTTTAAAATTACTGTATGTTTATTGCGAGAGCCATACTTGTAAATGCTGCTCACACTTCACCCCGCATGTCGGAATCCAAAAGTTTCCGGTTTCCTTTAAACTTCCTAGCACAACTAAAAAAAGAATTTAAAAAGAAATGAGAGTTAAGCACAACAGGAAGTTGGCATTCATAAGTAACAGACATCTCTTCATCAATCTTAGAAAGATACAGACATGTAATTCTATACTTTCCCGTTTGAAATTACAGAAAAATACAACCTTGTTTAAAATGATATAAAAGTTTCAGCCTGCCCTGAACTGCCTCAGAATTTATTATATCTCAACAAAATTCCAGACTTTGTTCTCTGTGTGGTCTCCTTAACGGAAGATAATAAACATAAAAACAGATTAAACCAGGGACTTTGCCAAAAATGCACTTGACCTAATAATAAAAAGTTTAGTTTACTTTGCTTTACTGACATTTCAGCCATACAAGTGTACAGTGGCATGTTCTACAAAGAACACATACTAAATAAATAAAACACATTAAACCATGCAGTGGCATAATGCATAGCCACATTCTTATGCAGTTAATCTGCATTTATGCCATTTTTCCTGATGCTTTCCTCTGTTTTTCATCAAAAAATTGAATTATCTCTGTGAATCTGAAAATCTTGGCCTTGCATATGTGCCACATGAAGAAGCCGTTTGAGATCATTGTTGTAAAACAACATTGATTCTCGCAAGTCTCATAACTTAACATGAAGTGGCAAGTTTGAATGCAAAATCATCGGTGAATAATGTATTAAATGTCAGTCCGTTCCTCACTCAAAGCTATGACTTTAAATAGAAGACCAGGCACAATAAATCATAGAGTTTATAATTACAGTCAGTGCTATTTTAAGCATGTTTCAGATCAGATACTACAGGAATGAGGATATTATAGTCAGAAAGATAAAACCCAACCAAAAACATGAATGAGTTCAGTGTTCTTTGGTAAGATGTCTTCCTTAATTATTAAATAAACTATTTTTTTCCATGCATGTTGTGATCTCAGGGGCCCTTTCATGTAGAGAAATTCTGGTCATAAAACCTATGACATCTACATGCATCAGCATCATGACCCTACTAAATGGACCTCTCCATTCAAAATTTCCAGCTATATCAACTGGTCAGTGTCTCATTCTAGACCACAGTCTTTGCACAACATCTGCAGAGAAACCAGCATGTCTCAATATCCACTTTACGTCACAACACTGCCACATCACACACTTTGCAACTGTTCTTGCCTATATAGCCTACATATCAGGCTACATGCCAATCATTTTAGTAAGGGGCGGTTCACACAGAACCATTTTTCATTCCGATGCTCTACTTTTCCATTGTATTTCTATGTAAACACACGCTAGACGGATGTGTATAACTTCGCGCTCGCGTCTTGCGTCTTTTGCAGCGTCTCGCGCATGACACAGCGTTATAAAAATGTGGCGCTCAAGTTAAAATCAGTTCAACTATTTTTTTTAAAAAAGCGTCTCGAGATCTTGCGTTTTTTCCCCATTCCACTGCCAGCGTCTCCATAAGACCTTAAGACCTATAACATGATTAATGATGCTATTGAGGCTCTCAAGATTAACTCAAAGATGTGGAGCCAAAGAAAAGCTAGCTCACTTTTAGTTAGGCTATTTCACAACACCTAATTTCTGTAACGTGTATATTCTGTTATGTTTTGGTTTGGTTTTCATTCTGTTCGTCTGAGTTCCTAGTTAGTTTCCCTGGTTTTTAATTAGTTCCCTATGTATTTTCGGTTTCGTCTTATATTAACGTGGTTGTGTTTGTGTGATCTCATATGATCTCCTGAGTATTCCATGTAGATTTAAATAAAGACTGTTTATTAATCTTCTTCGTCGTAAACTTCACTGGAGTGACAATTACTCTACTGATATTGTTAATGTAGCCTAATGCTTCTCTGGTAGGTGTACTGGAAATCAATGAAAAGTTTTGACAGTTTTCAAAAAAGTAAAAAAGTTTTGTTATCACTAAAATGTCAAAATGGCTTTGCTACAAAAATGTATTTATGTGTAGAATTGCTCTTATTCTTCTGCCTCATGGCATCCAGAAAAATGGCATTTAATTCAAGGTGTGAAAGGAAATGATATCATATGAAGTTTACTAGTATTAACACAAAAGTTTTAGTAACACACAAGTCTTTGAGCAGCAGTAACCGAATAAGTGTTTGATTAGTCACAAATACCTCTCACCACTGCCATGGACCATTTTCAAAAGAATGCATTCAAAATTTGAATTCAATTCTTGAATGGTTTGTTTATACATGTATCTGATTCCCAGGAATAATTTTTAAATTGCCAACTGGCCCCTTGTCCTCTAGGCATGAAACATACCTAAAATACCTCTAAGTATGCAGTATATAATATGCGTGAGTTTGTAGGTTTTAGTGTATATTCTAGGCAAGAATGAGGCATTGCAACATAGACATACCGCTTGACTTGATAGTTTCTGTCTAGCTTCTTATGCAGTTAGTGATAAGATTAACAATGGCACACCTTTTCCTCATACTCTTTCTTGGGAAAATTTATTTTCTCTAGTTGCTTAGTCACCTCTATAGCTCCATTATAAAAATAATTTGACATATTTGAATATCCTTTAATTTAACATGATATGAATAGGAATGATTCCCAAATAGTGCGTTTTTTTGAGAAGTGCTTAGTGATCAGACATACAGTTATCAAATTCAGGTGATAAAAAAGCCCCAAAAATTGCAATGAATTTACACTAAAAAAGGCTGAAGTATGAATCATAAAAGGAGATTGTTGTGTGCTTTTGTAACCTTCTTTATGCAGATCTCTCACTGTACAGCATTACAATTTCTTCTGATTTTTTGTTTTGTTGTTGTTGTTATTCTATCATTTTTTAAAAATCCTGTTACAGGGGCAATTTTTTTTCTAAATAATCTATAATTTAAAAAGCCTTCTGTCTTCACAAAACTATCTTCAAATGAGTGCAATTAATTTAACAAACAGTTCAATTTTGAATTTTTTACTTGAATTATATCAAATGACTTATTAAACCCATATAGCAGTAAATTAGCAGTCTGTTCTCATGGAATGACTGAACAGTTCTGGCAGATCAGGTCAGAACCTTAGATGACTGTACAGAAAATCACTGTTAATTAAAAATTAAAATGTTCACGTAGCTACTGGGTTTTTCGTCCAAATAATTATACATGCACACACACCCCGACACGCACACATACTCAGATCTGATTGTGACTGTTTAATTGATAATATTTGGCTTGCATCTCCAATTTTGTGGTCAGTCACCTGAAACTGGAAATTTTGATCTCTAAACTAAAACAAAGAGAAGGAAATCCCCATTCATACATTAATTTGGTAAATAAGTCACTGGGAGAACAACAATGTCACATTCATTTTAGGTCAACACATACACTTGTTATGTTGAGTGCATTTGTCAAGCACAACGGTATTGCAAAACTACAGATCAAACAAAGATGTTTTATTATTATTTATGAGGAATATAAATTTATCAGTAACTACAAGCCATCAAGTGGTCTCAACCTAGCTAGTCCCTACTGAGGGACAGCTTCAGGTTACATTTTTCATTTCAGGTTACAGGTTCCTATTTTTTATATTTAATTATTCTTTATATGAAAAAAAGGTTGTGCATTCGAAAATTAGATTAAATGAGCACAATTTCACAAATCAGTTTTTAAATTCAGTTAAATACATTTTTAATCTAGGATGCTGGTCCAATCATTTAGTCTGCAAGGTTTCATTTAGATCTAGCTCCATTTAATCAACAACTTATGGATAGAACCATGTCCCGCCCTACTTTTTTTCTTTTTCGATATCAGTTTCACGTGAATGCAGTTTCACAATCCAAAGATCTGTCACTATTCGATGTTAAACTCTATTTAGACATGTCCCAAACATTGATAGAGCTATAAAAATGGCATTCTAAATTGGATTCTAATCATCTATTATGTGTGTATTCTTCCATGATGAAAGATTATCATAAACCAATATGGAATGGCATTGATGCAGCCATTTGGATCATATTTTAAAAACAACAGCAATGACAAATTATCAGAAAGTCCCCCACTCTGTATTTGCCCTAACAAATAGTGAACATTTTTGGAGGGAGGGAGGGAGAGAGAGAGAGAGTGCGTGCGTGCGAGAGAGAGAGAGAGTGTGTGTGAGAGAGAGAGAGAGAGTGTGAGAGAGAGAGAGAGCGAGAGCGAGAGAGAGAGAGAGAGAGAGAGAGAGAGAGAGAGAGAGAGAGAGAGAGAGAGCGTGAGAGAGAGAGTGTGAGAGAGTGTGTGAGAGAGAGAGAGAGTGTGTGAGAGAGAGAGAGAGAGAGAGGAAAAGGGAAAGTGCCACCTTAATCAAGTAATTTGGGGGAATTTCCCACAGACTACATCTCTGATACAACTGATATCTTGGTTGTAGAAGGAAACCCTGAAACAGAGAGGTTTTGTTTGAGACCCAGGGACAGCACCTGCTTCCTTGATACTTCCTCACTCTGTTTGTAAGATGGGGAATGTTTCCATAACACTGATACACAGGTCAGCATAGCATCCTTACATAGTCATAAGCTGCCACATAAAATGGATGTCAATAACAGACACATCCTCTAAATATAAGGTGCTTAAGTGCAAAAAATACCCATTTTTGTAGGAAAATGACAACAATCTGAGGGTATCAGAACCAAATTAGTTTAACTTTTTTTTTTTTCATTTTAGCATTCTATAGCTCTTCATGTATTTTAAGACAAAAGACTAATATTAATCAATTATATTCAATTACTAACCCTATAGCACACGACGTACATCAAAGAGAGTCTGCATTTACATCTGGAAGATGTATTTTTTGTGTTTGCTCATCTGTCTCAAAGACAGAGTAAAAAATTGAAAATGTTGGTAATTTTTGGTTTGGTATGGCTGTAAAACTGAACTATCAGATGAGTAACTTACACTAACTTGTTCACTTGTTTACAGCATGTAAACAGGGTGACTAATCTGATTTAGACTATATAAACATTTTGAGGAGGCTCTGAGAAGAGAAAGAAGTATGTTTAGCAGGTGGCATGAAGACAACATTTTTAGTTGAAGCAAAAGGGTGGCTGCTGCTGGCAAGACTGCATTTGATTTATTTTGTTTATTGATCATCACAAACACAACCAAAGATATGCACAAAACACTAAAACAAGCTTGACGAATCATGAAGACTTCTTAAAGGTCAACACACACACACACACACACACACATGTGCTCATGTAAACACAAGTGCACATAAACAGGAATCTACGTCATACAACTCACATCCAGGCATGGCGAACTGTATTTGGTAATAAGCTTTTGTAAAGTCAGTTCATGGGTGTATTCTTATCATGTTAAGATCATCAGAGACTAATGTAACCAAGTAGTTGGGTGCGGCTCAAGATCAATCTTCTATAAAATACCAGATCAATATTTCTTAGTCTTCTTCACATACAGCTATTCATATTATTTAGTCAGTTTTAAAAATAAAGACAAAACCTTTCCATTATATTAAAGAGATAGTTCACCCCAAAATGAAATTACTGTCATTCATTAATCACCCTCATGTCATTCCAAACCCGTAAGACTTTCGTTCATCTTTGGAACACAAATTAATAAAAAAAAAAAAAAAATCTGAGCCAGTTTTGTACTCTCCATTGACAGCTACGCAACTACCACTTTAACGCTTCAAAAGGTTCATAAAGAGATCGTAAAACTAATTCAAGTGAATTGTGTAGTTTAGTCAAAATTTTCTGAAGAGTCTCGATCACTTTATATGATGAACAGATTGAATTTATGCTTTTATTCAAATATAAACACTGATCAGCAAAAACAGAAGCTCAACCGAACCTGCTTGATGCGCGAGAACAAACCTCATTGGTTCTTGAGGAAGCTCAATTGTGCTGCGTAACACGAAAATGAACCTCATTGGTTCTCACACATCAAACGAGGAAGCTTGAGCTTCTGTTGATCATAACTGATGTGTAGGTTGCTGAATGTTTATATGTGAATAAAAGCCTAAATTAAATCTGTTCAACGTGTAAAGTGATTGAGTCTCTTCAGAAAATTTGGACTAAACCGCTCATATGGATTAGTTTTACGATCTTTTTACTTTATGAACTTTTTGAAGCATCAAAGTGGTAGTTGCGTAGCTATCTATGGAGGGACAGATTTTATTACAATTATCTTCATTTGTGTTCCGAAGATGAATGTAAGTCTTACGGTTACATGAGGGTGAGTAATTAATGACAGAATTGAAATTTTTGGGTGAACTACCCCTTTAAGAGCTGGGGATGACAGGGATGTTCTTTTGCAGGGGTTAAACAGATCTAAATATGTAGGTGACAGCTGTCTAATTGCTGGATTTTCTCACGTCTCCCCTCAGGCTTAGGCGAAACAGGTAAATCAGTCATAAAACACCTGTGGAAAAACATGTTTTTGAAATGCATCATTCTGGAACTGTTGTCATACTTTCATGACATATTTTCATGATGCTGGGGCTAATGTGTGGTATTGGTTAATGATCATCATAGTTCATGCACAATGTTCATGAATAGTTCACCCAACATTAAAAATTCTGACATTAATAATTTTCTCATCCTCATGTTTTCCTAAACCTGTCTGAGATTATTCTATTTTTCTATTCAGTGAAAGCAGACAAATGCTTTCAAGTTTGTTTAAAACACAAAAGCACCATAAAAGTGGTCCATACGACTTGTGAGCTATATAGTCAATGTCTTCTGAAGCCATATAATATCATTGTGTGATGAACAGACTAAAATGTATTATTCACTCATGAATCATGAAGATTTGAAAACTTTCGTTTCGAACCACAGTAGCTCGGAGCACCTATCAAACTGGTCAAGTCACGTGATTTCAGCAAAAGCAGCTTCATTACCACATACTTTTTGAATTCTGATGGTTCATAGCAAGAGGGTGTTGATCTGGTGAACACATGAACCAGTGTCGAATATGTGGTTTTGACAGATCTCGGGTCAGTTTTTTGTAATGTAGGTTCAGTTTTAATGAATTTAAATAATTATGCGTGATAGTTTGTGATAGTTAATTGTCATTTGTTAAGTTAATTTAATTGATAAAGTCTTGCCTAAAACACAAAACAAGCAGAAATGAATTAAATTAATAAAATAACACAAATTAAACAGACACTTTATATAAAAATTTATTTAAGGATTTTTAGATTATATAAAACAAGGAGTGCAAAAAAGCGCTACGTGGGGTGTAAAATCCGTATCATGGTGCTCTTTGGGTGTAGGGATAATTCAACTCATAAAAACTTATCAAGCCAAGGCACTCTGCCAATTTAAGTAAATATATATAAAAAGCCTTTATTTAGTCATGGTTTAGGCAATTAAAAATCAGTTTACAGATAACCGCACACCGACACGTTGCGACTAATGAGCCTTCATCAGGGTGTTTAGATAACATTTAGTAGTGTCCACTTTCATAAAAAACTGACTTGTAATTGGTTTGCTTTGTAAAGGTGTCTATGCACGAGTGGGCTGTGTTCACATTGCATTTACTGGCTTTGACCAGCAGGTGTTGAGAGTTCGGTGGTTCGAATCAGCTTCATTGCGAAGCAATTAATTGTTTCAGAGTTTTAAAAAGCTTAGTTTCTCCCATAACTATAATAATGTACTTTAAATGGCTAAAGCAATAATCTGTCTTAAAGGGATCCTATTATGCTTTTTCAACTTTTGAGCATAAAAAAAGATCTGCAAGGTTACAAAGCTCAAAGATATTTAAAGGAAGATATTTTCTTAAACAGAATTCACTTTCCAAGAACTACAACAAACGACTCGTTTGGACTACAGCACGTTTTTCTAGGCTTTGTGAAGTCACAATGTTACTCATTTAAATAATCCCCGCCCACGGAGTAGGCTACACAAAAAAGGGGACGAGGCCTGGTTGAGCTGCATTAGAGAAGACTAGTGAAAAAACCCGCTGCTCGCGTATTCTAGTCTTGATCAGTCAGATTCAATAATGATTTTAAAATTTCGATGTGTTGTGCACTACAGGGCCACTGTAGTTTTATGAACTGGATCAAACGATTCATTCATTAACCGACTTCACGAACCGCCAGGGCCTGTATTTATCAAGCCTCTGAGAATTACTCACAAGAACACTGCTAAGAATTCCCTTAAGAGTAAAAAAAGTGCTTGGCTCAAAGCTGCACTTAAAAGTTAGTTATCAAGCATCTCAGTCGTAATTTACGTGAACTAAATCTTAAGTGTCAGTCTAGATGATTCACAACACTTTGCTGTGCCGGATGACGACATAGGCATGGACCAATCACTGAATAGATTTCCTTATTTAAGAATATTCTCAGATAAATTTACATTGAATGGTAAAATTGCTAAGAGGAGTTAGTTTGCATTCAACACACATTTGACAATAAATAATTTTCAAGAAAAAAGATTTTGATATACACATTGGAAATGAAAGATAAACACGTTTTCCACCATGACTTAAATTACAATTTTAAACCGGTGTGCTGTTAACTGACCATATAGCACAGGGGTGTCCAAACTCAGTCCTGGAGGGCCGCTGTCCTGCAGAGTTTAGCTCCAACCCCAATTAAACACACCTGAACCAGATAATCAAGGTCTTACTAGGCATTCTAGAAACTTCCAGGTAGGTGTGTTGAGGCAGGCTAGAGCTAAACTCTGCAGGACAGGGTTTGGACACCCCTGATATAACAGATATTATGATATAATCAGCCACCATGGATTCCAAAAGAAAACCGAATTGGTGGGAGGAAGAAGTGCTACTGCTTGCTGGATTAGTCGAACAGCGGAAACATGTTATAAAAGGCAAGTTCATCCCAGCAGCGCTGACAAAGATGATGCCTGCTCTGTCCAAATGATACCGTTTGATTAACTGCTCGTTTTCAAAAACATTCTTCGCCTTCTGAAAGATTCGCGCACGTCTCTGTCTCCGTGCCATCACAAGCCCCTACTGGCAACTCCTAACCACTTGAGACCTCTCTAGCGGTCTTAAATAACTGGGAAAGTAAGAGTGATTCTTAGCTTTGAGAAATTTGAGAAATTGCTTTTATTCTTAAGTTTGAAAGTAGGAGTAAATTTCAGCACTTAAGACTAATGGCACTTTGAGAAACTTGATAAATACGGGCCCAGATCAGACTTCTCTCATAAACTCGCCATGGAGAGCTAACATTACAGTTGATGTCAAGTTTTACGATGAATAACGACTTAAATTTAGTTTTCCTCACAAAAGTAGCCTTGGAAATTCTATAAAAATTATTTTAAATACAATTTTGTGTGTTTGAGACACACGCAATTGGGTCAAAATCACCATAAAGTGCCTTTGAGACTTCACAATTTCCCCCCCAAAAAATCGGAGATTTTCCATTTAACTTCATATGTGTTGTATTAAGGAGACATTAGGCTGTTAGAAATGCATATTGGTCAAGCTCCAGCACTTTTTATAAATTAACTGCAAGCTGACAATATACGAGCAAACCATAAAATATGTCCACCCTGTCATGGACAAATTCATAGTAGAATAAATACATTTTCATTGCATAGTGATTATAAAATGTAGATCTGTGGAAAGATAATGTGTCCCTTTCCCAACAAAACATTTTAGTTAATGGTAAAAGTATTTTGATAATAATGAAGTTACTGCTTAAATATGTATTGCCCAATAAAATATGCGATAGTTGCACATTCTATTCTAAATAAAATCTAACAACAAAGATATTTAGTCAAACTTTAAAACAATACTAACCTGCCCTCATTTGTTTATTAAGAAATCACACACAAGGTTTTGTTAACTTGTTAAAATAATTAGTTTATTTTCATCATAAAAGTTGAAAATGACAGGGTGGACAACAAAGTGACAGGGTGGACAAATGCTTTAATGGGTGAAATAGAACGGGGGAACATTAGAAAAACAACAGGAACTTCACGAAACCCTTAACCAATATAGAAGAAGGAGGGGCCTGGCTCAGGCTGATTTTCAGGAGTTGCAAATGTCCACCCTGTCATGGAACAGGGTGGACATTTTTTGGCTAAAGTTAGTATTTAATGAGCACATGGTGTACAGCAGTTAGCAAAGTGATTCACTGTTGAAGCTGACTGTGCACTGTTTAAAATATATATTTAGAATTTCTGAAAAGTTTTTATATTAATTAATATTTCACAATGACAGGGTGGACATGTTAAGCTTGACAACACACAACTACAACCACAATATGATGAAAATTAGGAAATATAAGTGTAGATACTTACTGTGTGTGTTGCAGATGTTTTAACCTCCACTGAAGAAAGACCAAATGGGGGAGGGGATGTCAACTGAGTACATCAGTTGGTTTCTTAAGGGGGCGTTTACCCCATAATGACAGGGTGGACAGCAATTTCAGGGACACATGCAAACTGCTTAATATTATTATGAACATAAAATATAAATAATCAAAATGACTTGTTTTATTAAATAGCTTGATGAGGACAATAAGTACATTAAAAAAGTATTTTAATTTTATGTAATTTAACCACTTTTTACACTCACTGAATTTAGCTGAGCAGCGTGTGGGACATGCCAAAATCACATACATCCAATCAAAGAAAATGGTATAAAATCAGAAAAACACATTTCAAGAGACGTATCATTGTTCTTATATGTGTGTAAGTGTTTGGCCATTTATAATAAAACCTCAGAATTTCATTATTTTGCATTATGTTCATGATGACTGAGCGATTCTGATGAGGACACCAATTGACACTTTGCACGCTCTCACGCCACACATCCATTTTCTCATGCACAGAAAAATCGCGAAGCAAAGAGGACACGGAGACCGACAGACTAGACAGAGCAGGTTACTATGATATAAAAAAAAAATCTCAGCTCTCAGATTCTGTCACTTTTATTACGAAATTCAGACAATAAATACCGTTTTGGCGCTTGTAAATGTGACGCGACAGATCCCTAGCGGCACGTGAACCGATCATCTCTAGCTTTAGGCCTAAATAACGTTAAACACGAATGAACACTGTTGAAAGATACAGTAGCCTACAACAACTTACCGAAATGTATATTCCTCATACATAATATCGACCAATTAATCAAACAAAAGGGTCAATAAAACAGCTGGAGAACAATTATGTCACATAACATTTTCCTCAGGAAAGCCATTTAGTGACCATAATATATGCTATAGCACGTTATTGGCTAGAAAAAGAGAGCTATAGAGAGTATTTTGCTAAATATGTGTAGGCCTACTATATTGCATTATATTTAATTTGAGTTATTTTTAACCTTAAATAATACTGCCAGCTGATAGGGCTCTCTGTATGTTTACAGCATTAGGTGAGTTGTTTTTTTCTTGAGAAAAATGAATGCCTATCTTGTGTAGCCTACCAAATATTTATCCAAATGAGTCAATATTAAATCAATCACAATAATTGAATTGAATTGAAATAATAAAAAAGCGTAGCTTACCAGAAATTGAACCATTTAAACATTGTAACATGTCACTAAACCTAATAAAATTCAGTTTAGTTACTAAAATGTTTTGACAATCACAATACACTTATTGTGATGCAATAATTTTTTTTACACCCCCCCGACATAAATCTCACTCCAAGCAAAACTCAAAAGTTGGCAGCTATGAGGGTGAGTAAATAATGACTAGCCTATTTTTAACCCCAACAGCCCTAATAAGTGCACTTTTAGTTACTCTGGGTACAAACATCTGATAAATGACAACTTGCAGTGTGTTCTTCAGTTTAAGACCAAACAGGAAGTGGTTGCTGTGCGTGTACTGTCATCTGGTGGCGGTAAAGAGACCCTACATGAGTCATTTTTTCTTTTCTCACAGTGGGAGAGAATAACAAAAAGCCTATGAATGAGCGTGAGTAAGTTTAGAAAGTAAATGACTAAGATCGGTGTGTAAGAACAGGGAAGTGAACCATCGCGTTTCCCTTGCGTAAGCAGTTGGCACAGTGAGCAGAGCCACTGGATATCACAATGAATTGGCAAGTTTTGATGTGACAGATGAAAGATGTCATTGTCATGACGCTGTTTTGAGTGTGTATGTGAACACCATAAGGTATTCAGCAAAGCCCAATGATGTGGTCCATTCTCTCCTTTCAATCAAAGGCCTTAGAAACTCTTTCATTTGTGTCACTGAAATGTAATTATTTTATAAAAAATAAAATGTATAATTTATAAAATACAATCAAATGGAATATAACAATATAATCTGCTGATATCTGCATAAAATTCAAGGCGTAAATCATGTTTATGTTGTGTTTAATGTGCAGGTCAATATGTGTGTGAACTGAGAATGCCTTTTAAATTAATTAACAACAGAAAGAAATGGATTTTTACAAATGTAATTTCTACAATGAAAGTAAATAATTATTATTATATTTATTTTTCGGTATCTTTACTTCCACAGAGCATCATTGCCTTTCAGACCATGACATCAAAAGTTGAGAGGTGTTCTGCTACTTTGCCCCTTGTTGTAACCAAAGTAATGCAGGAATGCCTGATTTAGTCCTACCCTGCCCAGCATACAACACAAAGTCCTCTAAGCAATAGTTCCAAATCTCAATAAGCACCTTGTGCTCCCCCTACTGTACTCTACAAAGTCCCATTTACACTTTTGACCCTGTCTGGGTTGTCTTCCCCTCACTTCATGATTCTTGGGTTTTATCTGCTTGCCATGAGCAATGGAAAGCTAGAGAGACAGTGTAGCCTAGGCCTACTCATAATTTCCAGGTAAAGATTTCAGCCAGCATGGGTCTCCTATAGACACATATTGTCCGACGCATAGCGTGCATAAATGAGTGTTTTCTCAGTCTGGCCAGTAGAAATGAGGAGCCCTTGAGGAATTCTGGCCACTTACTCTGGGAATGATCTGAATGGAACGTGGGCGTATGATGGGATGACAGGTGTAACCAATTCCTTTGTGGGTCATTGTGATGCATACTCATTCATTTGAAAAGGTAGATAAATAGAAACTCCACTGTAGTCTGAGTCAGTGGTTTTCATAAAGTTGAACAGACAGGTTGGGAAACACTGTTTTGAAGTGCATACTGGCTTTTGTTTGCATGTAGATGCTTGTAAAAAGGAAATGGGAGTGTTTCCTCTATTGTTTCAAAAGAGGGCACACCAATTTTAAAGGGATAGTTCTCCCAAAAATTAAAAAGTTAACAAGAGAGGAGATATTATATTATATTATAATATTATAATATATTATATATATTATAATATATATAATATATATATATTATATATATATATTATATATAATATATATATATATTACATGGCTTGGTTGAATTCCAATGTAGAATGCGGTCTGTTATGTAAGAGTTAATGCCCGACGAGGTGTCCATTGTCAGGTATTAATGGACGACGGTGAGGCGTGACGCTGCGCTCCGCTGCGCATCGGACGGTTCACGCCTCACCGTCGTCCATTAATAATAATTACCTGACAATGGACACCTCGTCGGGCATTAACCCTTACATAACAGACCGCTGCGAAGTATAACACACCGTTGCCATGAAAAACAGAGCGTTGCTATGGACGCGGAACGGACTATTTTCTTTAGCGGAAGCAATACAATCGTTTTTGAATCAATAAACTCCTTTTTAAATCAATATTTTGTGTCAAATTATTTATTTATTTTGTAGGTAGCCATGTAATAAGCGGGATAATGTATAGCGAGGCGGTTGTTATAGCGAATAACAACCCCTTCAGGCTGATTCAAGTCCCGTTCAGCCTGTCGGGGTTGTTATTCGCTATAACAACCGCCTCACATTATCCCTTACATGGTCAACATGTTGTCGATTATAACTTATATGTGACCCTGTACTACAAAACTAGCCTGACTACGTCAGACTTCATACTCAATTTCATTTCGCTTCTGTACTCAGTCTGAGACAGCGTCAGAGCTTTCCGTTTTCCTCCGGCCTGAAAACAGCCGGCCAATCAACGAACAGAGGGCGGGCTGAGAGCCGTGACGTAGACGCTGATTGTACCGTGGATGCGTAGATTTACTTCACATAATCTGCAAAAGTCGTTCAAAGCCATGTTCACTCCGGTATTTCGCTCGATGGTTTTGTTTTCGCATCATACATGTGTTTACAGTGGAAGTTAGATGCGGCTGAGCATGCGCATAACACACGCCATAACCAAACGTTATGTGATTGGCTTACGGGTAACCAATGATTTTAAACTTCAGACAAGCGCCCCCCCCCCCCCCCCCCGCGAGAAAGAAAACGCTTTTCAATTATGCCATGCCAGACTCTGTCTACGAAGCAAAGCGAAGTAGCAGAGTTTGGTATTACCAGGCTACTACAAAACCAGTCACATGGGTAAATTTCTTTAAATTGAGATGTATAGGCTACATCATCTGAAAGCTGAATAAATAAGCTTTCCATTTATCTATGGGTTTTTTATGTAATTTGTTAGGATAGGACAACATTTGGCCGAGATACAACTATTTGAAAATCTGGAATCTGAGGGTGCAAAAAAAAAACGAAACATTGAGAAAATTGCCTTTAAAGTTGTACTTATGTTCACGCTTTTGCTGCATCCATTCAGAAAAATAAATGTTTTATATATTTACGGTTGGAAATTTACAAAATATCTTCATGGAACATGATCTTTACTTAATATCGTAATGATTTTGGCATAAAAGAAATAACGATAATTTTGACCTATACAATGTATTGTTGGCTATTGCCACAAATATACCCATCCAACTTGTGACTGGTTTTGTGATCCAGGGTCACATATATTCCTTAACCTGGAATATTCCTTTAATCTGTTAAGCCAATAAATGGCCAGAAATAGCGACAACTATAACTATGAAAGTGACTGAAAATGGGAATGTTACCTAGTCAACTTATCTCTCAGAAGTATGCAAACACTCTCACTCTCACTCTCAAAGACTGTACAAAACTGAAAGCAATTTAAAAACAGAAGTCTAGAATAGCTTTGCAAAAAAAAAAAAATTGTAGGTATTAGAGTATGACGATATACATCCACGGTATATATTGTTTGAGATTTTGCTATATTGTGTATATTGCGATATTTAAATACTGTATATACCACTACTGACACTTTCACACAGAGTGGTGAAATGCATGGATGAGAATTTAAAGAGCGGTGCTTGAAGTTAAAAAGAGTTATAAGCACAATTTATCCTGAAACGGAACTCGGTGCGATGCTCGTGCCGACTGGCTCACTGCTAAAATGCTCTGACAGAAACCTGCCTCTCTCAGAAGCGATCGCGAATTTGAGATGCGCTCGATGTTAAAAAGCACAATAAGCAATATGCACAATAAGCAGTGGAAAATAAGTCAATGTGGTGCACACACTGACTGACACACTGCGTACGCGCGTGCACAGAAAGCCTCACCTCTCAGCATGCAATCGCAAATTCTCTTTCACGTCTTATTGCGCTTGAATGGTCGAATACACATACAATTAAGTCAAAATGCCCATGTGGAGTATTCATGTAAACACAACCAGTTATTTCTCAAGGGAAAGTAAACAGTTGGGTGTAAACCAGATGTGTATCAGTATAATGGATCTGTGTATTTGGTCTTAATTAAAGTGACAGCAGCCTAATATACCTACCTGCTGCTCTGTGTCATTAATGTGAATCAAACAAAAGAGAAAATAACTTACTGCTCTTGGTCTTTGTACCTTCTGGTCATTTGAGTTTCTACTTAAAGGGGCATTCCACCCATAGGAACATTGTTTTTTATTGAAAGTGGGTCATATATGTAGTCGAAATGTAAAATAAATTTTGAATTTGGTGCCTTCGTGACCGAGGAAAGACAAAAAATAACTTCAGGACGCATTTGTATGAAAGACAAAAACTCCCACAATGCACCACATTGCACAGCTCCGCAAGCCACTCCCACTAATCCAGAACAGCGCATATCTGCCTATAAGAGAAATCACTCTTCCGTCTACAAGGCTAGCTACCACCAGAGCTTGAAATTCATTTCACACAAAATGTCTAGTTAGTTGGCGAACTCATTAGTGCATTACTCCTCGTTTTTATTTCTTTAAAAAAGGTGAATTATTGCATGGTACCGGGATGTTCACTCAGAACATATGCGGTGCGAAACTAGGATAGTTCACAACACAAACGTCCGTGTCCTCGTCTGATTCAGAGATTTCGTCCAGGCGAAATTGTCATCGTTGAAATTCTTTGCCGCAGACGGACTCTCTCTGTGTTCGTAGTTGCATAGTGAGATCACCGGCGCCACCAGTCCGCCCTAACTCGAGCGGTCGAGCCAGTCTGGGCTCCTCGTCCGCGGCAGGCAGGTCCTCTGCCTCGGCTGCTCTTCGCTATAATGCGGCTTGTAAAGGTAGCCACAAACACCTGATTCAAGCATCAGACTTCTGAAATCCTCTTCTTCTATATCATATTGAGTACTCTCCTCCGCTATTGTCATAACTTTACATCTGTCTCCACAGCGCCTGTTAGCTTAGCTTCAAACAAGATGGAGGATATTGCTTTCAGTTTCAGGGAGTAAAGTCCCACCCACTGATCTGTAATAGGTCTGTAGCGTGAGCGGGTCCCGCCCCTGGGAAAGATTGGAGAGATGAGGAACTAGTGCTTGTAGTCTCAACAGAAATCCCCCCCTCTTACACTTCCTCCGACAATGACGCAAAATGATGATTTTTGCGTCATTGTGGGAGGAAGTGTAAGAGGTAAATAATGGATTTCTCCCATCTCAGGGGAAATTGAGAGAGTGTTGCACGACCATTCAATAGTATGACTGGGTTTCTAACAATGCAAAGCTTAGTGCAAATGGGTGGAGTGTCCCTTTAAAGAGAAATGAGAAACGGAAGTTAAGCATGGGTTGTGTCGAGCCATTCGTCTGTTTGTTTAATGAGAAAAATATGAAATGTAGTAGGCTAGTTGCAATAAATGCATTAAGAATCCGTACAACTGCAGCAGCGGAGGACTTTTATTCTGCTGTGCGGAAACTGAGGAAGAACTGATGAAGGAATAGTTTGATCTTCGGCTGACAAATCAGAGGAAAGGGGTGTTTCATTCCCGCCCACGTGTAGAAATCGAATATTCAAGCTGTTTATACATTTTTCTACCTGAGAACGAAAAACTGCTGAATACTTGTAATAAAAATTATTATTATTAAAAAACAAAAAAGGAACTGTATTCTCGTTTTTCTACTTTCAATATTAAATCAAAAAACGAATGAGCAATATTTTATTTTTTACATTTGGTTATTAAATTTCTGCACTAATTCTAATTACATGTTAAATTAACCTGTTGTACCTGAAATTAATATTTTTGTTATATTGTATTCATCCTGTTGTTTGTAATTTGCTTCTTTTTTCTTATTTTTAATAAGAGAAATGAGATAAAAATAACACAAAATAACTTTATCATGATATATATTGTTATCGTGAAATAAAAGTTTTAATTTCGTGAAATAAGAATTTTGGGTCATATTGCCCATTCATAGCAGGTAAGCAGACCCTGCAGGGCCAATGCGGGACAAACGCTAGGAAAGAAGAACCCATAACAGGTATCACCTAAACCCTGCGATCACAACTCCCTGTTGTTATGATGGTGCCATGGCAAGCCCTGATAGGTATCCTAATGGGGTTTACCTACATTTACACCACACCCAGTTACAATGACAAACCATTTCTGAAGGGGGTGGCGGTGTGCATTCTCACCTGCTGGTGATCCCGATATGGGTGTGTCTCTTCATGAACAGAAACGGAGCCACTTTTACCTCGAATGAATAATAACTTACAGTTCACCTCCCACACTTTAGGTTTGTCTAACCACTCTTTGATCAGCAGAAAACATGGAGAAATTCCCTGAGACATTGACAGGAGACAAATACAGAAAGTGTGATTAATGTTGTTGTCGTATACCTCCATGGAACGTATTACATTCTCAATTACATTAATAAGAAAATGAAAGGAAAGGAAAATAAAAGAAATAATGGTACATGTCTTCATAAACCATATGGTTTAAATACAATTATCATGCATTTCTGAAAAAAGACCCCAATTAGGTCATGTCAATATATCCTTTTCTTTTAATTCAGTCGAAATTGTGTATTTTGGTATTTTGTTACTTTGTTCATTGTGTCATCATTCAAGATGAGCACAACATGCTTTTCTACATTTTACTTGAAATTCCTGAAAAAAATAACCAAATTTAAATAATAATAATACATAATTTAGTTAATAGTCAAAATCTGTATTTATGATAAAAGATGGCTTTTTGTGTTTAAGTAATACAATTATGTGTCATGTCAGTGACTCAGAGTTAATTTAAATCATTTTTGCTAGTGTTTGTGATGTCAGTAGGAAGGATACAGCTAATAGTTTGGCTGAAAAGATTTTTTTTTTTTTTTTTTTTTTGCACTAATGAGGCCAATCCTATTTATGTACCATCTGTGCGTTTGCATTCAATAAGCCAGAACGGTCAGGGCTGCTTTATCTCATCTCCATATTCCTCTCTCTCTGTCTCTCTTTCATTTACCCAGATTCTCTTCATTTATCTATCCACCCATCAGTCCCTCCAATATTTAGTAACTACAATGCATATTTAATGCATATTGCATGTGTCACATGATCCTTCAGAAATAATTCTAATATGCTGATTTAGTGCTTAAGAAACATTTCTTATTAAAACATTGTGGAAACCATGATTTTTTATTTATTTTTTATTAATAGAATGTTAAAAAAACCCAGCATTTATTTGAAATAGAAATCTTTTGTAACAAGGTAAAAGTCTTTACTGTCACTTTTGATCAATTTAATGTGTCCTTTCTGAATGAAAGCATTAATTTCTTTTAAAGAAAGAACTTTTGAACAGTAGTGTGCATTTTTTTTTTTATTATAGGAGAGAGAGAGAGAGATAGAAAGAGAGAGAGAGTGGGCTAAATTAACCCTTTCAATCACTACATCAGATGCCATCTTTTTTTACCAACTTTAAGTTACATTCTAGCATTAGAACTATTAAAATATTACAGTGTCCAAAACACTTAATATATATATATGCTAACCCTCTATATAAGTTAAGATTAGTTTTAAGATTAGATGCAAGCAGATCTGATGTAGTGTCAGAAACCAAAAGTGTCTGATGTAGTGTCATTTTTTCACATTTTCCCTCATTCTTCCCCACATTATTCTCAATATCGTCCTTATCCTCTTGTCCTCTTACCACTCTCCTCTCTCAGCTATGGTACCTTTATCATCGGTTGTGTTCTAAACAGTGTCTAATTACTGCACTTAAATCCTCTTAAGTTCCCTGTGCTATTTCTGCAGCACAGAGTTGTCCAAAGTATCTTGACTTAAGAAAGCTTCTTTGTGCCCTCCCCATGCACATTAAAAAAAGCATGAAGGACAAGCCAACGGTGATAGTGACCACATAACAGCTCACGGCTCACTGAAGGGACGTACTCGGACGGTACAAAAAAAGGTGAGCAGGCAAACGTTTTGATTTTGCAGGTTATAACTGAAGTCTATTCAGTTTCATGCTTATATGCATCTTATATAGTCTTAATTTCCTGTTTGTTTTGTTTTACAGTTTTAAGTCAGTCACAGTGTCATTTAACTAAAATCGATGTAATCATAGGCCTGAACATATTTTTGATGAGCTATAAGGTAACAGCCATATAGATTGCATGAAACTTAAAAAAAACACTTATTCATTTAATTTACACATTAAAAGTTACAGCAGAATTCCTGTTTTTGAATCTAAAGCAAGCCTTGGAGCTGGCTTTTTAAGCGGTTTGCTCAGAAGCTTTGATGTACTGTAGATAGCAGTAGTGTTGTCTACGGTGTACGGTATTTATCTTAGAAAAGTATGCAAACTGTCATGCCATGTGTATTATTCTGCATGATTCAACAAGACTTAAAGATTCAGATCAGTCTGAAAGAAAAACATTCAGAAAGACTTTGATAAAGTAATATAAAGTAATAAAGAATCAATGTGGCTAAAAACAGTATAGCCTTATTTCCATCATCAAATTTTAACAGTTTTTGAGAAACTCAAATTTAATGTTCGATAATCATAAAAGATTAAATATGAAAATATGGATTATTGGGACACTTTTTGCAATTGAGATGACTGGGGAAAAGTGCCCTATCCTGAAACCCCTATATATATATATATTTTTTAGAAAAGATAAGAATCTTAAGACACCATTTTCCAAGACACAAACTGAAATGGAAGACTGTGATAATATCATGCTTTTTAACGAGTATTTTAACCCATAAAGAGTAATCTGTGTGCTCAAAACAACCGTCAAAGTTTTAAAAAGATAAAGAAAACTGAAGCAACCTCCAAAGCAACTTGACAGGATTCTAACTGTTGCCACCTGAGCCAAGGAATTGCATCATAGCTGTAATCTCAAATGTGATTTACTGAGAGTAGTGAAAGGTACTGCGGGGGCGTGAGGTCGTCTAGCGGGGTAAAATGAAGACTCTAAGCTCTAGTATTAAGCTGCTAATCTGCTGCGGTGACATCCATGCATTTGAAGTTGGGGAAAAAATCCCTTTTTACATGTCTGATCTGAACACAAACAATTATCTACATTGGTTATTTTAATATTGGCATTAAGGTGGTATGTAAGAGTTTTATGTAATGAAATTATTGGTATTGCTTGTAGAATCAAATAGTAAGGTGCATTAAAAAGACTAAAAAGTAAACTGACTTGAGTCCAATTTAAAATGTCAGGGTTGAAATGGGAGTTGATGCATGTCCTGAATTAATCAAGGACAGTTAATTTGTCATTCCATGACATCATATCGCCGACGTCCAATCGTGCAAACAAATTGGATCATGGGGTAATCTAATCTTCTTACTCCTGATAAACCTATTTCTTCCAAGAAAGAGTGATCAGGTTCGGTGACACAGAGACACTGTCCACATGCCAACTTAAGGAGATTTGATGATATAGTTTTGATGCTATACTTTGTTCGAATTTAATACATTTATTAAAAGTAAGTGCCTTAAAAGCCTGAAAATAACTGTTAATATGTCTGTTGTTTTCTTTGTTAGGAACTAGATAGTATTTCAGAGATGTATAACTTTTGTTGAAAAAATTCTGAGAATTTGATTTATTTTGTATAGATGTGATAAATATAGATGTTATAAAGATTTGATCTTTTCCCACAGATAATCAACAGATAAAAATGTCTGACAAAATGGTGGATGAGGAACCAGTGATGGTAACTCACACAGGTCAGTATGGCTCTTACTGTTTGTGAGACTGTAACGTTAACGTATCATAGGGTAGGGAAAGTGATCTAATGAATCAAAAGCATGCAGAATGGGAACAGAAAAAAAATACATACATACATACATACATACATTATATATTATATATATATATAGCACCAGGGTTTCCCAAACTCAAGTTTGTGAGAGAACTGCAGGGAGTTTGTGAGTCGAAAAGCTAATAATGAATTAAATCATAAAAATGTAAAATAAAATAAATCATTTAAAAATAGACCCAATCAAAATAAAACGCTTAAAATTTTTACAAAAAAGATTGTTTACCTGCTTGTCATGTGATCCTTTACCGACATCAGAGAACCATGTACATGAACATGCAAATGTGTTGTTAAATAATTTAAATATTAACTTAAAGTTAAAGAGGTTTACCTGACAAAAAAAGTTTGTGAATCCCTGCATCGGTTGCCAGCTTCCTGAACAGCATGGTATTCTTGGGTATAAATTAAAGTGCACACATGAAAACCCTCTGTTAGGAGCAGGAAACTGAATTATTGAAATGACATTAGTGTGTGGACATTTACTCATTCCCCCACCCCCCATCTTAACCATAGAGACAAAATAAATGTCTATAAAATTTGTCTGACCTGACCTGAACTGATATCATCCACCATTGAAACTGAACTGACAATAGTAGGCTATATAGCTTGTCTTTATGGTTGGCTATCTACGCATTGATGTAATCCAGTTCATTCATTTATGGCATTTTCTTCTCCAACCATCTCTAGGCCCAAAGGGTGTCATCAATGACTGGCGTAAATTTAAATTGGAGAGCATGGACCAGGAGGTTCTGCCTCCCAACAAGAGAGAGCTGCTAAGACAGATGTCGTCCCCTCAGAAACCCAAAGACGCTTGTGTGGGTGGATTCAATCGCAAGGTTTCCCGTTTTGACTATGGTTTCAAAATAAGAAATTAGCACTTTGGAGAAAAGAAATATGCATTTATGAATGAGGTTGTAAAAAGTGAGGTCAAAGTTTCTTTACATGAAAACAATAATTCCTCATCAAAAACTGAAACCCCCTGATTTAATGGATTTGCTCCCAAATATAAATGCAGTTACTCCCAAAACTCTGCAAGCTTTGAATTTCCCTCCTTTTCTTTCCCTTCTCAGATGAGCGCACAGGAGTATGAGTTAATAAAGGAAGATGATGAAAAAAGTCTGCGCAAGTACCGCAAGCAATGCATGCAGGAGATGCACGAGCACCTGAGCTTCGGGCCCAAATTCGAGACTGTGTATGACCTTGACAGTGGCGAGGCCTTTCTAGAGGTCATTGAGAAGGAGCACCGGCTCACAGTGGTGGTGGTGCACATCTACAAAGATGGAGTGAAGGGGTGCGATGCGCTTAACAGCTGCATGGATTGCTTGGCCTCCGAATATACCACGGTTAAATTCTGCCGCATTCGAGCAGCCGCCACCGGAGCTGGCGAGCGTTTCTCAGATGATGTTCTGCCTACCTTGTTAGTGTACAAGGCTGGAGAGCTGCTGGGGAACTTCCTGGCTGTTACGCAGCATTTCAATGAGGAGTTCTTTGCTACTGATGTAGAGGCCTTCCTCAATGAATATGGACTGCTGCCAGTGAAGGAGTGTGGCGCTGGAGCTGAGGAGGAGGAAGCAGATGTGGAGTGATGAAAGATGGCAGAAAGTAAGAATGGATGAAAAGAATGGGAGGAATCTGACAAGAATAAGTTTCATTATTCTTCAGTTAACATGATGAGATGCATCCGTTTGCACACACAGCTCAACGTAAAGATCTCTTTGAGCACACGGTAGAGAAAACTATAAATGTTTTGTACAGTTTTAAAAGCAACATGAATGGAATTAAGTCAAGAAAGATAATGACATATTAAACTATCATGTTTCCTCTTATAACTGCATGACTGTGAAATAGATAAGAATGAATTAGTGTCTACTTATGTACATATTGTACATGTGATTGCATGTAGCAAAAGATTATGCAAATAGAATGGCCCAGGGTTGTTTTTAGAGCTCTTTCTTTAGAAGCAGCAAAACATTATATTTTCAAATGGCTTCCAAACTGTGAATTGCTTCTTAAACTATGCTTGCCCTTATTTTTGGTTTTCTGTGTACAGAAATTCCATGAGGTTTAAGCAGTATCCTGAGTAAAATTGTATTGTTTTACTTTTGGTTTGCATGCACAAGCTGTCTTACTGTAAAATTGTTTGGCTGAAATTTTGCATAAACCAGGAGGATCAATCAATCAAGAAAGCAATAAAGCAAAATTCCAGAGAATTTGCACCTTCCTTTAATGTGGTTTGAGAAGCGAGACTGCACTTGCTGAAACACAATCACTGGAACTGACTTTACTCTGACCTGCAGATTCAAACTTTCCATTATATATTAAAATAATAAATCCATAATGCACATTTGCACATTTTCCAATAATTGTCCCATTATTTGACATGTTCTAATTATGTATTTATAGGAATCTTCCATTAAGTTGAGTTGCACATACAGTAATGGGAAATGATCAGGATTTAGTTGAACTCCAGATGAACCATGGGTTATGGAGAAGTGAGCCAGCAAAAGACACGTGTGCTACTGTTTTAAAAGTTTTTATACTAAAGAAACCAGGGCTTTTCGGAGTGAATAAAATTAGGCCATTGTCTTAAAATGGGTGGGTCTGTAGAGTTAACAACAATCAATATATGACTACCATATGTGTGCAGTTTAGGGGTTGCACTGACTAGTAGACTTTAATGCTCTGCCATGACGCTTTAAAGGGTAACTAAACCCTAAACCCTAGTGCTGCCCTCTTCAGGTTGAATGGCGGCTACTGCAGTTGAATTTTCCTATTGGATGTTTGCGGTACTATGTGATGTAAGTAGGTTCCAGCTCACCCCGCCCTCGGTTCGTCCCCTCTATGTCTGCTGGGGTCTGCTCACTTTTCCAGCATTTTTCAAATATTGCCAGTGGGTGGAGTCAGGCTCTGACCAGGGGTTTAGTCAAAGAGTATAGAAGTACCAAGAGGCGAAACTCAATAGAACGTTCCATTGCAACAAACGCACCCATGCGCAGAGCTGCAGCTCCGCCATCTTGGACTGAACGCAACACAGCTGTCATAGAATTGAACGATAACCGGTTCAAATTCAAAAGCGGTTAAATGAACTAAATAGTAGTTTCTAGTTTTTAATATCTCTATAGCAGACATCCCATATGTCTCCCGGAAGTTCCGGGAGTCTCCCGCATATTGATAGCGGCTCCCTGATGCCCGCAAATTAGGCTAAAATCTCCCGGAATCTAGAGCGAGCGAGTGAGCAAGAGCGCGCAGCTCCAAACCGTGTAACGTTAGAGCACACGGCAGGAGCGAGATATCAACATATCAACATATCAACCTATGTGGAACACAACTTCTTCAGATTTTTTGCTTTCATTTTCTTGCAGTTCTAGAGTAAAATATTTTGTAATATATATATATATATTTTATATAAAATATAAATAATTATATTTTTAAATTTGTACATTTTAATAAACTCAAACTTATATAACTTTTTTCTGTTTCACTTTCATAATTTATTTCACTTCAACAATAATCTGACAAATGTCTTCTTTAAAACAAGACCAACCATAGGTCTATATTCCAAAGCATTCTTGAATTACAACCATTTAAGTTTGGATAGTGATTTTCATGTTTATGCGGAAAAAAGGTGACAGTTAAAGGGTTAATTTAGTGATAACAATGAATTAATAAAGCGGTCATTTGCCAGGTTAGGTGTTCATATATCTCTGAAAGTATGCGATTTAAAAAGCCCACTTCGAGTCTTGACAATTTCGACCAAATACATACAAAACGTTAGCAAACTGTTACTGCGGTTATGGGATAGCTTACATTAACGTTACAGCACCTGTTATCGTTGACGTTAGCTCACTTTAAAGTTAATAAAAACCTTTTCTACTTTACCTTTCTGGATCTTTGGGGAATCTATGAAATGCTAGTTGATTGGTTGTAGACTGGTAGTTGTTGCAGTTGATGGCAGAACACTGTTTTCTTTGTCTCCAATTATTTCCAGACATAATATTAATGCTGTATACGGTAGTTGTGCTAACGGTAAAGCCGTTGGTTCAGTCCAAAATGGCGGCCGCGCTACCGAAGCGCCACCTAGTGGCTGTTGTCAAAACTGCAACGGAGTTTCGCCTCTTGGTACTTCTATACTCTTTGGTTTAGTTACCCTTTAAAGTCCGCGTGAACCGGAAGTTGCAAACGACTTTTCTCCAGTGCTGTGACATATTTCCCAGTGAAAAGGAATATTGAACAGAGGGCAGGGTTTTACTCTAGCGCTCCTCCTCTCCATCTCTCGCTCATAACAGACTAACGGTTTGAGGGGAGTGGTTAAGCGTTTCCCAACCCAAGTCCTCAAACCTACGTCATCAGGGAAGGTCCTCCAATGCAGAGGGGAGGGGCATTTTCAGATTTTGATTAAAGATTACAAAGCCAAAAAATTTTTTTGTGTGGATTGACTTGCATGGATGAATTGTTCACCACAAAACGATCAATTTAGGCAAACAAAGTAAATATGGTCAATTTTGATTTCATGTGGACTTTAAGCTTGACGTCAACTAGTCGACTAGTGGTCATGGCCTATAGAGGGCGCAACAGGATAAGAAATCTTGGAAGTCCACTTTAAAGATCTGTGTCCAAACAGTTAAAATGACAAATGAGAGTGCTCCATAAGATGTTTGATTATAGGCTTCTATCTATATGTTCAAAATTGATCAGGAGAATGTACGTTTTAAACAGTTATTTTGTAAACATAAATTAATTGTCGTTCAGCATTGTAATGCACACACATAAAGAAGCTCGTATCGCTCACAGATCACGCGCACGGAGAATCATTCAGTAGTGCAGAAAAGTTGTCCACACTGATCTGTGATTTATCAATAAAATAGCTTAGAAACTGAAAAGTTCAAGCGTATATTTATTAGTAACTAAAACCCACAGCTATTAGAGAGAGGCTGCCAGGTAGAATTAATTCACACGCAATACTAATGCATTCATATAAATGTTTACTGTGCTACTTTATCTGTAGCCTATCTGATTTAGAACAAGCAGAAATCTGTGAGAACTATAACGACCCAAAGACAAAATAACGGATAAAAGTAAGCAGTTATGTATAGCCTTGTGTAGCGCTGTGTCAATATAGCTCTGCACATTTGAGTCTCGCTCAAGATTCAGGCTTATTTGTTCATTAATGACTAGTCGACTCGACTTTCATCCTATGCTTTCATCACACAAATGTCGATTTGAAAAAACATCTGAGGTCGTTTAACCCCTAGTGTGCAGTAGTGATCTTTTTTGATCAGCTTAGTCAAGTAATCTTATTAGTGGATTTATAGAACTAATTTTGATCAGTGTCAAAATACGGGCTGAGTTTTTAATTTCACCATAGTTCAGAACAAATTCAACAGCATTTGCAACTAAATTGCATCAGCTTGTGGGGTCGCTGAGCAATTTATTTTTCCGTCTGTTCCATATTTGAAAAAGACATGCAAACCAATTTGAGACTAACATTTTTTCTCTTGAGGGCCAAGCCATGCAGACACACCCACAGAGGGCCTGCAGGGTTTGGTGATTTTGTGGTAACGTATTGTGTGTCTCGCGCCGAGCTCTTGCTATATCGTGCGACGAGGTCGTCTGCGCTTCACGAGAACATGTTCTGACAACATCTGCACCTGACACCATATTTGCTTCCATCCTCTCTGCATGCGTGAAGGAGTAGCCCAAACATCCAAGTCCTCGTCTGGACTTAATTCCTAAGACATGTTGTTACGGGTTCATGGCTCAGACACTTAAAAGATTTAAAGATTAAAAACTCTATTTTATAGGTACTCTATTAAGTAAAGTAGTTTGCATATAGAAACAATATACATGTGTGTGAGTGTAATATATATATTATATATATATATATATATATATATATATATATATATATATATATATATATATATATAAAGTATACAACAGATCTTTATGGAAACAGAACATCTAATATAGCCAAGTGTGTATAATTTGTATTAATATAATCCACTTTCACTTAGAGTTCTGAAACAAATAGGCTATTTACATATGTCACTGCCATAACAGTGATTAAGCAGTTAGACAAGTTCACATTGCTGTGCTGTTTATTTTCTTTGGTTTTCACAAAGATCTTCTTCATGCATGTAACAGCCCGATCAAAAAGCTTGCAGATAAGATCTTTAGGCCTGGAATTCTGAAAATATTTAGTCATGTTTTATTGTAATATTAAGGTTTATTGTGTTCTGTACTTCAAAATAAACGCATGATCACAAAATGCATGCATAATGTTATATGCTTTTCATGGGTTTTAAATAACCTATATTAAAGGGGTGGTTCGTGGTTGATTATGATTTCACTTTTCTAACTTTAGTTATTTGTTGCTGTTTGAGCATAAACAACATCTGCTTTTTAAGGACTACAACAAATGACTGATAGGCACTACACAAGCTTCTCCTCCCGGGTTAGTGATATCACTATCCCTAAAATTTACTTAAACCACGCCCCCGGGAACAAGCTACAAAGCCTAGGAGAAGAGCAAGCGATTTATAGAATATGCTGATCAACGACTAGAAGATAGTTAACTCCACATCCGATACATACATTCATCAACTAACCATTCAGAAACGTCCTGTTACATTCTGCATGTTGTCACTTCTTCTTGAGTCTCTCTATCATTGTCAGATTCCAGTTTTCAGTAGTCACGTCTTCCTTTGTTCTTTTCCCGCCACTCCTTCGTATCCATGGTTACTGTCATTTAGTCCATCTGTATCACCTGTGTTTAGTTAATCATAATCATCATCTATGTCACCTGTGTTCTGTTAATCATCGTTCATCAGTGTTTGTATTTAGCGTTCTGTAAAGTTCTGTAACTTTTGCCTGTCTGTACCTGTTTGAATCATATTGTTTGTAAAAGTTTGCTTTGGAACATTTGATTCTCCCTTGTCGTCTTCTGCCTGCTCCACACCATGACAGAAATATTGACTACAGACTCAAATATTTGGCATTTGTTGTTTTTCATCTGATCCAGATTTATTTTTCATGGCATTCATTTTTAAAGGACCAGTTTAGGTATTGACATTCCCTCCACAAACATTTAATTATTATCACTTTAATGCACACTATACTAGCACTATAAAGATTATTTCAAAACATGTTGCTCCTTTAATGCAGAAGATCTGTGGTTATTTATAAGCTATAGTAATCAGTCCTCATGATACCATATGGCATAGAGCAGTATTCATTGTGGTCCAACTAAAAACTTAAAGCTTTGTGTAAGCCTGTGAGGTAAGCAATCATTTAACCCAGATAAATCCACAGGAATTCTGAAAATAATTATGACAGAATGAATCATGCTAGACACGAGAATGAAACAAAAATGACACGGTATAAAACATTCTAGAACTAGGCAAAACATAAAAAAAAGAAAAGAATTTATTTCGACTATTGAAGGGTTTTTATGAGCTCTGAATATAATGCCTTTTAGGGAGTGACATTGAACAAAAAGAGGGGTAGTGGGTGGACAGATATGATGGATATTAATGACAGATGTGAATGGTGCCATAGGTGAAGGGGTGGATGGAGGTGGAGTCGGGGGGATATGAGGTCACAAGGCTTTATGCCTCTGCTTTGTGTGAAAATTGCAGAAGCATTCACCACCCACACATACAAACACATAGCCTACTTGAAAACTTCCTACCCTCTTCTTACTCAACATCTTATAGCTTTGTCACGCAAAGGTGAAGTAGTAATTTATTTTCCCCATATGTCGCTATGGAAACCAGGATTTGGGCTTAAAAAATGCAACAAATCACTAAACAAAAGTTCTAAACACAGAACATTTTCATTAGTAAAGGAAGCGCACAACAGCATGATTGCCTTTTTTGGATATTGAAAACAGGCAGCTATAGGCTCTGTGTTTAACCAAAAATTATTTGAATCATAATTCAAGCAAACAAGATTTTACATTATTTCTTTTTTGGTGCAGTGATTTTTAATGCATTGGCCCAATATGCAAAGCCAGCAACAACAACAACAAAAAAACATGAAATGAGGTGTGAGGTCCTGAGACATTCCCATGGGTCTTTGTTTTCTAGAGTGTGTTGCCATTTGAAAGAGGTGAGAGAGAGAGCGTTGCTTGGCTGATTCAAGGTTAAGGCTGCATAGCAAAGAGAGGCGAGGTTACACTATCTCTTCAGACAGTCTCACTGTAAATAATATCCAGTGCTTGAGGGGCACTAAGAGCATTAACATCTATTATATGTTTTTTTACTTCCATTTGAAAATTCCATATTGATTAATCTGTGGTCACATTGATGTGTTATGACTGGTCTAAGGAATGGAAAACTGAAAGGAATTGAAAGAGAAAAGCAAAGAGAGAAGGAAGCCTAGAGTGTAGAGATGAATTGAGTAATATCATCCAAGTAGAAATGAGACAGAGGTGAACAAACACATCTATGTTGTAGTTATCTTTTATCAACTAAATTTTTTAGACAGGAAAAAAGCATAACAGGAACATTCAGGGAAACAGAATAGCAACACTCTAACACTGACGAGACAGGACAACAAACTGAACAAAACAGGGAGTACTTGGGTCCTGTTTCAATAAGGAGGTTCAACCAACTGAACTCTTGAGTTGATTTATCCTGAGATAGGAAACTGAGTTTTCGGTTTAAGAACAGCCGATTTGAGTTAGTTCAATCAACTCTGAATTGTCTCAAATCATGCTTAAGCGTCTGCAGCATGACTATAAAAAGCCGTGATCAATGGAGCTCTGATATTACGAATCACCATGGCAACAGCGCCCAAAAAAAGAGGTCCCCATACTTTTTACCAGTAGAACATTCTCAATACACAATAAATTATGACAAGTAGTATAAGGTGTACTAAACCAAATACTCAACTTCACCGGATGATGCACTTTTAACCGAACGGGAGCATGTCTATGTTCCCACATCCCTATGTTCCCACAGCCCTATGTTCCCACAGCCCTATGTTCCCACAGCCTTATGTTCCCACAGCCCTAACCCTAACCCTAACATACCTAAACTACTCCTCACAGGAGGGAGACTTGTCTGGGATGTAATTGGGCTATCCCTGTACCAGCACAAGCACTAAAACCTACCCTTCATAGGGGACATAGTTAAATGAGAGAACATAGGACTGTGGGAACATATGGTTGTGGGAACATAGGGCCTAATTTTCAAAATTGTCAGTAAAAAAAAGAATTCTTAGAAATGTGGGAACATAGGGCCGTGGGAACATAGGGCTGTGGGAACATAGGGCTGACCCCAACCCCGACAGTTGGGTTTGTCTATAAAAACCCAGCATTTTTTAGAGTGTGGGGATGATGAAACAGTGTTTGCTACCACAGAGAGGCCTACAGAGGTAATGTTATTGCTATGTGTCTACACATCACACAATCTACACATTCACATTTCTTCACATTTTTTTTGCAGAGTAACCAGTAGTGTCAGTTTATATCTTAGTATAAACAGAACAGCATGGAGGAGGGTCCATCAAATTCTGAAGCGCAGATTAAGACAGTTCAGTGATGCTCAGTAAATGCCAGAGTTTAATACAAATAACTTCATGATGTAACCTCAATCTTGTGTATTTTCAGTTACCAGTTAAGGAGTTATATAAAATTCATCTTATTAAAAAAAAAAAACTACATGCCATTTTAGACAGTCTCTGTGTGACAAATGTGTGCAATGAATGGATGGATGGATGAATGAATGAATGAAGTAGGCTATTTAAACACTACTTATGCTTTAAAAAGAGGACTGTGGGTTTAGCGAAGGAAACCTGCTCCCGACCAGGTTAAGTTCACAGAGTAAGTTACCATGGTAAATGATCACTTAGGCTATACCCGCTTTCTTGAGTTTGGCATAGGCCTACCTCCCATTCTGAAATGGAAAACCCAGAGTTTCCCTCATTTTAGGGTTAATATGCTGAAACAGGCCTCTGTACACTTTATTCTTATTGTTTTAAATCAATCCATAAATCAACAATAAAGACATTTTACTTTTTATAATGTTTTAATATTTTTGCGCATTTCATTGTAGTGATATTAGATATTAATCATCAAAACTTATGGGCAGTAAGTAGAGTATAGGGAGACAAAAAAGGGAACAAAAAATGGAATTAAAACAGAGAGAGAAGTGACAGCCACGTTTATTCAGATTTAACCGCATTACAAATATTTAAACAAAACGGGGAAACTAAGGCAAAGGTTGTCCACGTGAAACTGTTATCCAATTATCAAGGTTGGCTAAAACCTTATGTTCTGTTGTTTTTGTTATTGACCTTGAACGTCAGTGCATGTTTGACACTAGCCTACATCTCCCTCTAGTGTTCACATCTTTGTAGGACCCCAGCTGCAATGATGAATGAACATCATCACACTTTATTGCTTTATTGTAACTTACCAAAGTTATTTCATATAATTTTCGAGATGATTTTGCTTGCTTCCAGACATAGCCATATAAAATACATTTTGTACCAGACAGACCTAAGTTACTTTTCTCTGACTCTTACCTAGTCAGGCTGGACCAATCACAGTCGTTTGTGTTGACTAGAATGGACCTGATGGCGGACGTTTTTTCCTAGTAGGAAATAGTAATAAGCACGTTTACGTGTGACGCCGAGGAGGAGGAGTCATTGGAACGAAAAATGGCGGCTGTGTTGCAGCAAATATTGGAGCGGTCGGAGATTTCGAAACTCCAAAAAACTGTATTGACTAAATTAGAGAAGTACATTTCTGACCAGCAAGGTGAAGTTGATTGTCTGAAGGCACAACAGGAGCAATATCGTGTCGATAGTGGTAAGGCTATGTTGTTTTAATAGATGTGAACAGTTCATAGCCACGAACGAGGCCTGGGTCTTATAATCTTTATTTAAACTTTGTTTTTCCCCCTTGGACATATTGTTCTGCAAACGTTATGTTGTGAACATATGTTAAACTTGTTAAATAAATGTTAGTCTTTCAGGAAATGTCTTCTGTCTACATTTATTACCGGCGACGGTATGTTTTTATGGGTGTTGATTCTTTCTGTTGTGTTATTGTTTCATATAGAACAACAATATTTTGACATCGAGAAGAAGTTCGCTGAGAGTCAGTCTCAGTTTGTGTCCCAGACCCAAGAGCATCAGATACTGCAACAAGACTATTGCAAACTTGGTAAGCAGGTGGTAAACAAATGCCTCTTCTTTGGTAAATAATACCAGACTTAATTTTGTATTTGTACACGTCTTTTACAGAAGAAGAGCTGAAGTCCTTACGAGAGAATAATAAGGAGCAAGCTTCTTCATACACGAAACTAGAATCACAACAGGTAACGAAATATTGTGTAACAGAGAGAAGTCTGTCTATTCTTGAATTTTGGGATGTTGAAGAATAATGAAATTGTGCTTTCTTTGGGCAGAATGAACTTTCTAAAGCCAAAAATGAGCTTGAGGCGGAAAAACGAGAGCTTGTGCGGACATTGGAAAGAAGATCCCAGGAGATGGAGCAACAAAGCGGTATTTAATAAGCATTTTTTAATGAACATTTCAAAAATAAATTTTCACAGGTTAAGCAGAAGGTTCATGTTTGGGTTTGACAGCTTTTTTACATACCAAAATGTTGTGGTCAGATTTTTTTATGGTCAGAAGTATCTTATGGCTGTATTTATTTGAAGAAAGAATACAGTAAAACAACATTATTTGTGAAATATTATTACAATAATTTAAGTATTTATTAGTTTTCATCAGTCATTAATCCCATCTTTAATGTCACATGATCCTTCAGAAATTCTAATATGCTGATTTGGAGCGCAAGAAAAAAAATCTTATTTTTATCAGTGTTGAAAACAGTTGTGTTTTCATGGAATAAATGTTTTCAGAATTCTTTGAATAGAAGTTCAGAAGACCTGCATTTATTTGAAACAGAAATGTATGTATGAAAAAAAAATCTGTATGGTCACTTTTGAACAAATGAATGTGTCCTTTCTGAACAGTATTGTATAATACACTAATTTAATTATTTTTCTTTTTTTCTTTTTTTTTTAGAGGACCTGAAACATCTTAATGATAGATTGGTGGAAGTCAATGCAGAGAGGATGCAGCTTCAACTAAAACTAGATGGGTCCGAAGCCTCTGAGGTCTCAATCAAGGTAAGATTGAAAAAAATCTAACTGTTTTTATAGGAATGCATTGATCTAATACCTGGATCAGTTTCTGCACCAATATTGAACATTTTGAAGATTTATCACACTAGCTAGTGCATTTGTAATTCACTGTTTTTACAACTATATTTGACTGAATTCAAACAGTGTTCTCTTCTTTAGAACAAGCTTATATTTTTATACCATGATTTTTGGTATGCTGTTTGTCTTCCAGTATAAAGAGAAGCGAATGGAGCAGGAGAAAGATCTACTCCAGGGTCAAGTAACCTGGCTGAACACCGAGCTTAAGGCTAAAAGTGAAGAGCTGCTGTCTCTTTCCCGGCAGAGAGGCAATGAGATACTGGAGCTCCAATGCAACCTTAATAACAAGGAGGATGAGGTACTGTATAAGCCCTTTTATATATTGTTTTTATGTATTTTAAGTTATCTTGTTAGATGTGCTTTGAAATAAGTTTTTAGTCTGTGTTCTAATCTCTGCATGCCTGTGTTAGATCACCCACCTAAAAGATCAGGTGACCAGTCTGAAGGCATCCAACGAGAACCTTCAGAGGCAAGCAGAGGAGATGATCACCAAGATGAGAGAGGTTAGACAATGTTATTCATCACTGTAGTTATCAGCTGAATGGGGTTTTAGAGTTATTCATAATCAATTGGGCATGTTGTACTTTTAGGCAAAAGAACAGCAAGCCAGTTTGGAGGAGAAGTTCAGTAATGAACTCAATGCCAATATCAAGCTCTCAAATTTGTATAAGGTAAGTTTTAATTGCTTGAAGAATTTAAGTGTATGATAAAAATAATGCCTTAATCGGAATAGCACGTTTTATCATTTTAAATATAATTCTTGATGATATTGCTAAGAATTACTGTTGGAGTTCTGTTGATGATTCACAGGGAGCTGCATCTGATGCCGAGGCCAAGGGTGAGGAGCTCAGCAGAGCTGTTGAGGAACTTCACAAGCTGCTTAAAGAGGCCGGAGAGGGTAAGCGAATTTAATGGTCCTAATGGTTGTCAACATGCATGTGACATTTTCAGCTTTCTGACCAGTAAACTCATAATCAACAGGCCTACACAAATTGTGAAATACCGTACTGTTTTGGAGTCTACGATTTTTTTGTTTTTGAAAGAAATTAGCACTTCTATTCACCAAGGATGCATTAAATTGATTTCTGTTTCAAATAAATGCTGTTCTTTTTTAATTTATTTATCAAACATCCTTAAAAAAAAATGCATCACTGTTTCCACAAAAATATTAAGCAGCACAACTGTTTTCAACATGGATAATAGTAAGAAATGTTTCTTGCGCACCAAATCAGAGCAAACAATTCTAATGTTTTCTGAAGGATCATGTGACAATAAAGACTGAATAATGGCTGCTGAAAATTCAGTTTTTTCAGGAATAAATTATATATAAACAGAAAACAGTTATTTTATATTGCAATAATATTTCACAATATTACTGTTTTTATTGCATTTTGACCAAATAAACGCAGCCTTGGTGAGCATAAGAGATTTCTTTCAAAAACATCCTATTTCTTTCAAAAATCCTACTGACCCCAAACTTTTGAATGGAAGTCATCTTTTTTTATGGCAAATGTTATTCTTTTGTGTCTTCAAATGCCCATTATAATGTCCTGTCTACTCTGAATAGCGCACAAAGCTCTGGAAGTAAAGATGGCAGAGCTGGAGGGTCGTAAGGATAAGGAAATCGCTGAACTGAAAGAGAAAATAAGCAGCCAGGAGAAAGAGTTGGAAAATGCAAATGAGCTGCTGTCAGACACCAAACACAGAGGTTTGCATCACCACTGTATTTCCTTACCTTCTACAGGGATTTTATTTTTTCATATTCATAAGGATTTTCATATTTTCAACCAGAAAAGAATGAACTACGTGAATTGCAGAAAAAATGGTTTGGGTGGGGAGAGTAGGCTGGTTACTGTATGATGATTGAAAACTTACATACTTAAACTGCAGAATGTTACAATTTCTAATAAATTTCATGCACGGATTGCTTCTGACAGAGCTGCACGAATTTGTGGTGCAATCTGCGGGACACCCTTAGCATAGCCAGGTTTCAAAGCTCCAAATGCGAGTAAAAATTGCCGTTGAAACAGTGTTACTTGCCAGTTGCTAGTAACTTTATAAATTGACAATGCATGGTTCGAGAATGTGATATGGTTTGGTTCGATCATCAAATCTTAACTGTTATGTAATTTTATAAACGTATAGTCTGACACTCTGTATGTTTCTGTTCATTTTCAGCACTGTTCATTTTTTTTTTTTTTTTTATCCACAGTAAATGCTACTCTGCAAGTGCTGTGTGTTTGAGTCGCTAATAATGTGCATTTGGGAACACCACATGTACCAACCTTCTTTGCAAATTCGTAATGAGAATCGTTTATAAATCTGTTGTCAACAAAAGTGAACCATTAAGGTCTCCATAAAAGCTCAATGGTTAAATGTTTGAAAGCAAGGAAATTAAGTTTTCAGAAATCAGGTTTTCCTTCATTTTTGTCTTTAGCTAATATCATTCCTGCTTCTCTAACATGTAAATTTGTATTTTTTATTTTTTTTTGCCATTCCAGGAACTGCTTCAATTCTTTCAGAGGAGCATGTGACAACGATGTCCCCCACTGCAGCTGCAGTTGCTAAAATCAAACCAGGCATGAAACTCACAGAGGTGCTGACCTACATTCTGATTTTTGTGATGCCAAAGCAAAGTTCATATTCAGAAGTTATTAGCCTTTTTAAATGTTAATAATTACATTCTCCTATTTTTATGTAGATATATACAGCATATGTGGAGACTCAAGAACAATTACAACGGGAGAAACTGGAGAACAAACGACTGCACAAGTACCTGGATGATATTGTGCAGGAGATGGAAGCAAAGGCACCCATCTTGAAAAGACAGAGAGAGGAGTACGAGCGCATGCAAAAGTCTGTTTCCAGTCTCTCTTCTAAACTAGAGCAAGCTGTCACGGTGAGAACGGAGTCAGTTACTGCATGTCACACTGCGAATACATGCTGCATAATGATTGCTTTGCACTTACAAAACCAAATCTATGACTATTCTTGAATGTTTCAGGAGGTCCACCGCCTGCAGAAAGAAGCAGATGAAGGCAACAAACGTGCATCTGTGTTGGAGAGAGATAACCAGAGGTTTGAGGTGCAGCTGGCTGACATGGCTCAACAGGTAAAGTCTAATGGCACAGCTCAGACATCAATACCTTATGCGAGAGAAAAGATAACACAAGGTTTCATATTTTAACATTTGTTAACTACATTATTTAACAATACTTCTACAGCATTTATTAAAGGGGCATTCCACCCATTGGAACATAGTTTTTTATTTAAAGTGGGTCATATATGTAGTCGAAATGTAATATAAATTTTGAATTTGGTGCCTTCGTGACCGAGGAAAGACAAAAAATAACTTCAGGACGCATTTGTATGAAAGACAACAACTCCCACAATGCACCACATTGCACAGCTCCGCAAGCCACTCCCACTAATCCAGAAAGCGCATATCTGCCTATAAGAGAAATCACTCTTCCGTCTACAAGGCTAGCTACCACCAGAGCTTGAAATTCATTTCACACAAAATGTCTAGTTAGTTGGCGAACTCATTAGTGCATTACTCCTCGTTTGTATTTCTTTCGAAAAGGTGAATTATTGCATGGTACCTGGATGTTCAGTCAGAACATATGCGGCGCGAAACTAGGATAGTTCACAACACAGACGTCCGTGTCCTCGTCTGATTCAGAGATTTCGTCCAGGAGAAATTGTCATCGTTGAAATTCTTTGCCGCAGACGGACTCTATCTCTGTGTTCGTAGCGGTTCGTAGTTGCATAGTGAGATCACCGGCGCCACCAGTCCGCCCTAACTCGAGCCAGTCTGGGCTCCTCGTCCGCGGCAGGCAGGTCCTCTGCCTCGGCTGCTCTTCGCTATAATGCGGCTTGTAAAGGTAGCCACAAACACCTGATTCAAGCATCAGACTTCCGAAATCATATTGATTACTCTCCTCCGCTATTGTCATAACTTTACATCTGTCTCCACAGCGCCTGTTAGCTTAGCTTCAAACAAGATGGAGGATATTGCTTTCAGTTTCAGGGAGTAAAGTCCCACCCACTGATCTGTAATAGGTCTGTAGCGTGAGCGGGTCCCGCCCCTGGGAAAGATTGGAGAGATGAGGAACTAGTGCTTGTAGTCTCAACAGAAATCCCCCCCTCTTACACTTCCTCCTACAATGACGCAAAATGACGATTTTTGCGTCATTGTAGGAGGAAGTGTAAGAGGTAAATACAGGCGGGAAGGAAGTCGACCGGAAGTTGAAGCCGGCCGCGTGCCACCATCTTGTAGCAGAACTTCACCTGCAGTTAGCATCCCATTGACTCCCATTCATTTTGGCGTCACTTTGACAGCGAATAACTTTACATCTGAGGCGTTTGAAGACTCCATTTGTCCATTATTTCTTTCTAAAGAAACACGACGATGTATAAAATGCTCCATTACCTTGTAGCTTATGTTATGGCCCCGTAGAAGCAGTTTTTGTAAAAGTAGGCTAACGATTGCGTCATAACCAAGCGACTCTCTGTCGCACAGTAGAGAGATTACCGTATGGACGGGAGGAGAAGCTCGCGGGCAATCGGGGGGACGTGGAGGCAAAATGACAATATAATTAATCAGAATACCTGGCAAAAGTTGCTCCTGCTCCAAGCTCATGGACAATTCCTACTCACACTCTCCGTCTCTGCAAGATTCGGAAGGGAATGATTCAGATTTCTCTTGGCACAGCTACTAGAAAACAGACGGGTTGCTCACGTGGTCCGTGTAACGCTTTGCTCGGTTTGAGTCTGCGCGTCAGGAAAGGAAGTGCTAAAAATCGCTAAAAATGGGCTTCACTTGTCTCAATTGAGTTCCAGTGGGGTCGCTGTGTCCATTTCTTTTACTGTCTATGGGTAAATAACGGATTTCTCCCGTCTCAGGGGAAAATGAGAGAGTGTTGCACGACCATTCAATAGTATGACTGGGTTTCTAACAATGCAAAGCTTAATGCAAATGGGTGGAGTGTCCCTTTAAGCTTAAAGGGTTAGTTCACTACTCATGTCGTTCCAAACCTGTGAGACTTTCGTTCATCTTCGTTCATCAAAAAATCTTCATTTGTGTTCCGAAGATGAACAAAAGACTTCGCCGGTTTGGAACAACATAAGGGTGAGTAAATAATGACAGATTTTTCATTTTTGTGTGAACTATCCCTCTAATGATAATTTCAACATTTACTAATACATTAAGATAAAAACATTTATCTGTTAAGTTGTTAACATTAGTTAATGCACCGTGAACTAACATGAATATTACATTTTTTATTAACTAACATTAAAACTGAGCAATATAGTCTTACAGAAATTATTAACTTTTCTTAGTGTTAGTAAATGCATTAACTAATATTAATAAATGAGACAATATTGTAAAGTGTTACCAAATAATCTAAAATCCTGTTTTCACATCACTATCTCAGGTGCGGGTCCTCCTCATTGAGCTGGAGGAAGCACGTGGTAACCATGTGATGCGTGAGGAGGATGAGATGTGTTCAGCGGATGTAAGCAGCACTTCGGAGGTGATTTCTCAGCACCTGGTCACCTTCCGTGGCATTGAAGAGCTACAACAGCAGAACCAGCGACTCCTAGTGGCACTCAGAGACCTCAGTGAGGCAAAAGAGAAGGATGAGCTGGAGGTAGACACCATGAAGTAAGTTTGTGTGATGGAAGTGAATCTGTCAACCGAAAAATCTGATTAAATGTCGATGGAGAAAGCATAATGCTGAGTGTGTGTTCAGACGCAGTGAGGTGGAGAAATATCTCGAGGATCTTCAACGTGAATTGGAGCAGCTGAAGGAAAAGAGAGCTCAGGACCTGCAGAAGGTTGACGCTGTCGCACGACAGAGGGACATGTTCCGCATGCTTCTGACCCAGGCCACTGGAGTCACCTTTCCACAGGGTAACCTTTTTTAGTTTATTGATATGGGCAAATGAAAAGCAACACAATGTTGCATATATCGCCAGCGTAATCTTTAAATTTTTTGTGAATATTTGAGAGAGTGCAAGATGCCTTAATGTGAAAGTTTCACAATGATTAAATATACTTCTACTGTGACAGGTGCTGTTGCTGAGGAGCTTATTCTAACCTCCACTCCCCGCCGTTCTCCAGCCGTCACACCTACTGCAGGCACCCCTACAGGACTGGTTGCCACGGCGATAGAATCCACTGAGTCAGTAGAGGCCAAGGCTGCACTGAAGCAGGTAGGTTATTTGAGTATAAAGTAAAAAAGAATGGCATTTATTTCAAAATATTTTTGAAACATTATAGATGTCTTTAATGTCACTTTTTTTATTTATTGCATCTTGCTGAAAAAAGTGTTAACTTATTATCTGTATTGTTTTTACATTTAGTCTTTCTTTCATTTTAATTTTTCATTTTGACAAAAATAGTTTAATCATGTTTTGTGTGTTTGATCAGCTTCAGGAAATCTTTGTGGCCTATAAGAAGGAAAAAAATGATTCTGAAAAGGCTCTGATTGAGCAAAGTGAGAAGCTGCAGGATCAAGTAACTGAACTTCGCTCTGAAAACACCAAGATTTCCACACAGCTGGAGTTCACCTCCAAACGGTATCAAGTCATACAGTCCTTTGGTCCTCATGTCCCCTCACCCACCCCACACACAAAAATGTAGAATCCTTGATTTGTCTTTGTGGTGTGTGTGTCAGGTATGAGATGCTCCAGGATAATGTGGAGGGATACCGTAAGGAGATTGCCTCTCTGAATGAGAAGACTCAGAAACAGGCTGCAGCAATTCAGCTGAGCGAACAGACCATACACACCCTCACCCAGGACCGGCGAGCAGCAACCGAGAAACTCACCATTACTGAGGTATGTTGTTGCACACTCAGTCGCAGGTTTCTCTGATGACTGTTAGTTCAGTCTAAAGTGAATCAATCATCTGTGTCTGTTTCAGTCTGAAGCAGCGAACCTGCGTAAAGAGAGAGACATGCTGAAGATGGTGGAGATCAGACTGACCCAGGAGAAAGAGATCTTCCAGGCCCAACAGCTCGGTCAGAACATGCTGCTGACCAATCTCAAATCAATACAGGTGACAAGTGCTTTTATGAATCATCTCAAACTGTGGTATAGACCATTTGGGTCTTACAAAGGATGTTTTGAGAACTTGTTGCTTCTATGAATTATTTTTGCAGGCAACTCTAGAGCGCTCTGAGACTGAGACCAGACAGCGGCTGACTGCTCAGATTGAGAAGCAGGAGCGAGAGATTGCTCAGCTCCAGAAAAGACTCGAGAATGAGGTGGAACAGAAGCACCTGCTGGCACGCAATCAAGACGTGAGGGAAACATCTCTTTCACTCTCTCTTCTCTCTTATTTCCTCATGATTGATATCTTGGCTCACTTGCTTGTCTTTGACATTCTTCTGCATTACAGATGCAGCTGATGGATGCTAAGAAGAAGCTGGAAACACAAACAGCCCAGCACCACAGGACAAGAGAACAGTTTAGTTCTGCCCAACTTGAGCTTAACAACCTGAGGCTTCAGATCAGTAGTGGGGAGACCCGGCTGGTTTCCCCTACAGTACATACAGGTGAGAGACTGTGCTCATGATTAACATGGTATCAGAGCACTTCTTACATTTTATTTTTGCTTAGTTTACCTAACATTCCATTAGGCTATGAAAAACAGAGCAGTGTTGTTGGAAAAAAGACACCTTCTAAAGTACCCCTCCCCTCTCCAGGCCTGCAGGGCAGTGAGGGGGACATGGAGGCTCTGCGTGACCAGCTGAAGCAGGCTGAGAACAAGGTAGAAGAGCTTGCAGAGCAACTGAAGAACACTACTGCCAGTATGGAGCAGTACAAAGCCATTAGCCTTAGCCTGGAGGAGTCCCTGGATAAAGAGAAACAGGTGGGTGTGAAATGATAAAAATCACTATGATCTACAGTCTACTGTAACACACTTTACCTCCCATAAAAATAAAGACAACAAGAAACTGGCCATGGGACATTTTAAGAAATGATTGGGGTTAATTTTGATTTATTTTTTTTTGTAAATTTGTCCTCTTTGTCTTTCCTCTTTTAGGTAACCGAGCAGGTGCGTTCATCTGTGGAAACCCAGATGGAGGCGGCTCAGGAGCAGTATAAACAGCTGGAGCAGAAACTTCTGGAAATGGACATGGTGAAACAGAGATTGCAGGAAGAGAAAAGCAAAGCTGTTGTTGCTGTGGAACAAGAGGTAATGAATGTCCACCTCTACTACTATCTGCTTACTAGGTCCTTAACCTTTCTGATTTAAAAAGGCCATAAGCTACTTTTTTTTTCTTTTTTTTTTTTTAACCCAGTCCAACTTGAGCTTAAAGTTCAAGGGATCTTGCACCAAATCAGTCATGATTTATTTAATTATGATGTAGTTCAAGTGTTTTCAGACTGCGGTCTGGGGGTGCTAAGTGCTAGTGCTAGGGGGTCCATAGAAAAGTTTAGTAAAAAAAAAAAAAAAATGTATAAATAAATACAAATTTGATTTAAATGAAAAAATAAAAATTTACAGTACTATAGTGAGAAGGAAAATGTAAAAAAAAATACATATAGCTGCCTTTTAAATTTAAGGATGGTAGTCCCTCACATGAGCATGATCATATTTGGATTTTGTGGCATCCAAAAGATTAAAATCCCTGATGTACAGTAGTCAACATTTGAAGTGGATCAAAAAGTTTTGAAAAGGTTTTTGATCCACTTCAAATGTTGACTACTGTAGTTCAGTGTCATTTTCCTGGTGGGCCAAGTTGATGAATGGGTGTTTGTTTTGCATTCTGTGTTCATCTTCAATGTTCTTAGTGAATTATATTGTGTGTTTAGAGGCTGAATCTGACTTTCTTAATCTTTTATCCCAGCTGAGCGAGCTGAGGAAGTCTCTGAGCAGCCTGCAGGCAGAACACAAGAGTGTCCTGGAGAGAGCTTCTGTTGCTGCTGCACAGGAGCAGCAGGCCGTCCTGGACAGTCAGCAGCAGGCTAAGATGGCAGCTGAGGCGCAGGATAAATATGAGAGGGAGATGTTGTTGCATGCGGCCGACGTGGAAGCACTGCAGGCTGCCAAAGCTCAGGCTCTGCAGGTGACTCTAGTCAGACAGCAGCTGGAGGAGAAAGTTCAGAGCACCAGCGCACAGCTGCTGGAAGCTCGTGTCTCCTGGGAAGAGCAGGAAAAGATTCTCAAGGTAAAGGAATGGCAAAAAAGCCTGTCATAGAAGTATTAATAGCATTTACTCATTTTATTTTCTCTCCACATCAGGAGGAGCAGTGTAAGTTAGAGTCTCGCTGTGAAGATCTGCAGAGGCAGAACACACTCCTCCATGAGCAGATACAGACTCTGAGTGGACAGATGGCCAGTCAGCTGCAGCGAGCCGCCAATGAGAGTCCACTGAATGTCTCTCTGACTGAGGAGGGGAAGTCTCAGGATCAGCTCCTGGAAATACTCAGGTGAATGTCTGTCTTTTGACCTATCCAAGGAATTTCAGTAATTTTATTGTCAACCCTCTTCAATGCGAGTAAATCACTCACATATGTGACCAAATTTTTGCCCCAGGTGGCTAAATGTCTGTCGTTAGTCATTGACTAGTAAATTTACATTTTTCTGACCAGTGATTAAAGCTAATAATAATAATAATAATAATAAACTTTATTACAGACTCACAGGTCCAAATAAAAACAAGACAGTACACACAATATAATAAAAAACTTCAGAGGAGACAACTATACCAATGCTTCCATAACTTGGACTTATACCGTGTAGTGCTAAACTTGATGCTGGTCAATGCCATAATTATGTAATTCTCTGAGTTATTCAGCCGACATATAAATTTGTACATAACAATTCTCAATGTGGCTTGCAGTGTATTAACACCTGCAGCCACAAACATCTCACTGGCACTACACCAGCGTGGTCTTCTCAGCAGAATTCTCAGTGCATCATTGTAAGCTACCTGGAGTTTATGCAAGCTAGCTTTGCTGAAACTAGACCACAAGTATGCATTGTGGAGAGGAGTGCAGTATGCTCTGAACAAAGCAACTTTCACTCTATCTGTGCACCCACCAAACTTGTGAGCCAAACTATTGGCCTGAGCATATAAAGAACGGCATTGCCTGTAAACGTCAAGGTCATCCTTCAACTGGTCTGTAATGAAATGCCCAAGATACTTGTATTTGCTCAAAACTCTCAAGGTATTACCTGCCAATTTAAAAGGAGGAAACATTAGACATTTATCCTCCTTTGTAGTGCGAATCATCACCGCACTCTTGTCTGTATTAAATTTAAATTTCTTGTCTGTATTAAATATAAGTTTAGAAAAGATACCTTTTTACTGTGTTTAAAATGAGAAATATCTATTACAAAAGTCTAGCGAATAAAAAATTACTAGCCAATGACATTTTGCCAGTGTGTCCTTAGAATGTTGATTGTGCAGAGAAAATGTTAAAAATAGATTAGATGGAGTAAAGTAGAAATGAGAAGAAAATATGATTATTATTTCTCTTGCTTTCTCATTCATGGCAGTCTCTTTTTCTCCATTGGTTTGCAGGTTTGTGCGACGGGAGAAGGAGATCGCAGAGTCTCGGTTTGAGGTGGTCCAGGGGGAGAGTCTGAGGCACCGGCTGAGAGTGGAGCATCTGGAGAGAGAGCTGAAGGATGTTCAGGAGAGTCTAAGTGCAGAGAGAGAGAGGATGCAGGTTGGCTTGGAGAACCAAGATGCATTCTATTTTATTCCTGATCAATTATACTAGTTAACTGCCTTGGTTACCAGATCCCATTTTTTTCCTTTTGCCTGTGCCTGTTACTCAGCCTGTGTTAATTTGTCTAAAGGTGACTGCAAAGACTTTGTCCCAGCATGATGAGCTGATGAAAAAGACAGAGACCATGAATGTGCTAATGGAGACTAATAAGATGCTGAGGGAGGAGAAAGAGAAACTGGAGCAGGAGCTGCAGGATACTCAAGCCAAGGCAAGGCACCCTTATTAAAACGCATAACCAACAATTATATATGTAAATGTAACAATGCAATTTATATAAATTATGTTGATTTCATAATGGTTTACAGGTGCGTAAACTGGAGTCGGACATCTTGCCTATGCAGGAGTCCAATGCAGAGCTCAGTGAGAAGAGTGGTATGCTACAGGCAGAGAAGAAGCTTCTGGAAGAAGACATCAAACGCTGGAAAGCTCGCACTCAGGTCCGAATTTTTCTATATATTAAAAACTATGCATTTGTCATTGAAAATTATTGGGTCCTGATTATAGTTTCTTGTGGTGTTTAGCACCTGGTAAGCCAGCAGAAAGACACTGACCCAGAGGAGTACAAGCGCATGCACTCTGAGAGGGAAACACATCTCAAACGCATCCAGCAGCTTGTTGAGGAGACTAGCCGGTTCAAATCTGAGGCTGCCAGGTTAGAGCAAAATTTCACAGGTTTAAAAAAATGATTTTTTTTATTCTTGTCTTGCTGTATTTTATGCATGTCACATTTTCTTGCTCTTTGCAGGAGTGGTAGCTCTGTGACTATGCTGCAATCTCAGGTTCAGAACCTAAGGGAAAACCTGGGGAAGGTGATGGTGGAGAGGGACAACCTGAAGAAAGACCAGGAGGCCAAAAATTTGGACATCCAGGAGAAACTAAAAACCATCACACAAGTTAAAAAGATTGGTCGACGGTATAAAACACAGTATGAGGAGCTCAAAGTTGAATATGACAAGGTGAGACAGTGGTTATGACTTAAGAAAGTGAAAATATGTGTTTGGAGTAGAGATATGATTAAATTGTTTTTTTGCAGCTGGTAGCTGCTGCTGCATCTGCACCAGCCCAGGATCAGGAGGCACAACAGGCATCAGCTCAAGAACTTCAGGGCCTCAAAGAGTCCCTCAACCAATCAGAGAACAGGACAAGAGAACTGGAGGGCCATCTGGAGAATCTCAATAGAGTATGTATTACTTTACCCCGCCCCTTTAAATATGTTTAATATAAAATTATATAAAACTAAATTTTATAAACTAAACTATTTTTTTTTTTTGTGATTCATATTTATTACCATTTCCCACCCTTTCTCTGACCCCCTCTCTGTTTACACTGGTTTTATATTATTTATTTAGTTAAATATTTAATTTTAATATTTTTATTTTTATTTTAGTGATTCATATTTATTACCATTTTCCATTATCTCTCATGTGAAATATAGTGTGGCTCCTATGTCCGTCATCTGTCTCTTTGAAAAACCTGCATTACATTGTGATTGGATCTCAAAAAAATCTGCAATGAAACGTACTGCACAACCTTTTAAGATCAGACTGAAATGATTAGGTACCTTTTTGAAAATATGATGCTCATAGTATGAGATTTCTGTTGCCCTTTGCAGACTGTAGGTGAGCGGGAAGCAGAGGCACGCAGTGCACAGGAACAGGTCTCTCGTCTTCAGGGGGAGCTAATGCGTCTTAGACAGGAGCTTCAAGAGAAATCTTCTCAGGAGGAGCGACTCAAACAGCAGCTGACTGACAAGGAGGAGAGGACCAAGAAGGCCATAGTAATGGCCAAGCAGAAGATCAGCCAGCTTAGTGGTAAGAATTAACCTTGTTTTAAAAGAGTGATTTTTCTGTTTTAAATTGTTCCAGGTAGTTTGACACTGAATTTAAATAAATAAAAAAATTTGTCCTCTACTTCCAGGTGTAAAGGGTCAGCTTCAGAAAGAAAATGAGGAGCTGAAGCAACAAAAAGAGGAATTAGAAGTACGAGTGAGTGCACTTAAGTCTCAGTATGAGGGGCGTCTGAACAGACAGGAAAGGGAGCTGCGAGACCTCCGTGAGCAGCAAGAGAGACATGGAGAACAGAGAGACGAACAACCAGAACAGGGCTCCAGCAAGGTAATGCCACACGTTTGTGCAATTGCAAACCAATAGCTGAAGTTTACGTGTTAGTGTTTATCTAGTTTTTCTTCTGTCTGCAGACCCAGGAACCTCAAAGGACAACAGAACAGCGACAGATCTCTCTCAAGTCCACACCAGTGGCAGATAGAGGAAGGTACAGTGTTTTTAGGGGGCACTATACATTAACCTGCACATTTTATTCATAGTCGCTGTCATATTTTAAAAAATGGTTCCAGCCAAGCCACTCTACATCCTCTTTATGTCCCTTTGATAGTGCAAGCACTTCAGAGCCTCCAACTGCTAACATAAAGCCCACACCACTGGCGGCAACCCCCAGCAAGCCTCCAGCCATCCCAGGAAACAAATCCACCCCAAGGGCCAGCATCAAACCTATGATCACTCCTGCATCAGTGCCCACTCCTACACCCACTGCCACAGTCATGCCCACCACGCAGGTGGAGAGCCAAGAGCGTAAGTGTTAGGCTGTTTTGGACTAGGGTTGTTATCGTTTATAAAATTTTACGAAGTTAAACACAAACTGAAATAAATATATAAAAAAACGTGTTTTATTTCGGCTAGTTGCCAAGGCAACATTTCCGATTAACTCAAACTAAATTAAAACTATGTAGACATTAATTTTTTTTTGCAAATGCACAAATTATTAAACTTTAACTTAATATTTCAGATTTTTTTATTTTAAGTTTAACTAAAAATGATAATAGTTTGTCAATGACACTAAAACAACACTGATTTGTTTAAATACTGACACTTTAAATACTAATTATAGTATTTTTTTTTCAATTTTTCAATTTGTCATTTTGTGCTTTTATTTTTGTGCTATTATTTTTATTTTAGTTTTAGTAATATTATTTTAATTAATAGTTTTTTTATTTAATATTTATATTTTATTTCTGCTTTATTTACATTAAGAAAAAATATTTTTAATAGTTTTAGTTAACAACACTGTACAAATGAATTTTTTTCCTTGACCCTGCAGCCATGCAGTCATCTGAGAGCCCGCTAGAGCATATGACTGTCTATGGCAGTGCCAGCGGTTCAGTGCGGTCCACCAGCCCTAATGTTCAGACCAACCTGGCTCAACCTCTGCTGAATGTCCAACAGCAGAGCCAAGCCACTGCGTTCATTCAGCCCACTCAACAACAAACCCAACCCCCTGCTGAACCATCCAATCAGGAACCTCCAACTGCTGTAATGCTCCCAACCTCACAGTTAGACAGGCCTCTTTCTACATCCTCGGGGCTGTGGAGTGCCACCGCTAGCACAAGCAGTGCCAGTGCAGGTAATGTCAATTATAAATTCAACCAGATTAGATGAACTCTTTTGTCATGGAACTTCACTCTACAGATGAGCTCTTTGTCCTCCTGCTGTAGTGACCGCGTCCCCTAGTAATGCCTTGAGCAAACGCGCCCGTGAAGAGGAACAAGAGGGCATGTCTGCTGACACACAGTCCCAGGATGAGCCCAGTGACTCTCCCATTTGCAAGAGGGTCCGCATTCATAGGGTGGAGGTGAGGTTTATAACTAAGTTTATTATATTATACCAACCAGCTGCCATCATTTTTTTTCTTGCTTTGAAGTCAAGACTGTGCAACATAAAACAACATAAAATATGCACTGCAGGAAGAGATGTTGGCTGAGGACAGCACTGAGGCTGAAAGCGTTGTACCGGGTGACAACCAGGAGGCTCCTGACGCTGGACAGGTAATAACAGAAGGATGTGTGTAGAACTTCCTGTTTTTATTCAGACAGAGTAGAAGTGTGAAACCAATAGAAATTGGTGCTTCAAATGCATGTCTGTTTGAAGGAGTTGGAGAACTACTCTACTTTGACTTTGGAGGAGATGGATGAGGAACCAGGACCATCTCAGTCTGTGCCTGGAGATCGACTTCTGCCTCATTCCTCTGACACCCATCGAAGCCCGGACGAGCCCGATCACCACGTCATAGTCATTGTTAGTGACACAGATAGTGAGGGAGACCACGAAGATGAATCGGAGGAGGAGGAGGAGGAAGAGGAAGAAGAAGAGCAGGTTTGTAGTTGCACCGCTGCTGAAATTAAGTGATGTTTGATTCTGTTATATGAACTGTTTTTACCCACCTTAGGATTATGAGGAAGAGGAGGAGGAAGAGGAGGAGGAAGAGGATGATGATGAGGAGGATGGAGGGATTGGGGAAGAGGGAGAAGAGAGCAACGAAGAGGGCAGCAGAGATGGCAATGAGGTCTACGAGGGAGACGACACAGAGGTACAAAGCAGAGATGTGCACCAATCAGAATTCAGTTGAGAATATCAATTCCTGAATTTAACTTGAGGTAGCAAACATTATGCAGAATTGTAATTTTAAATTTTAAAAGTAGAATTAAAATCAAAAGAAATTCAAAGAAACATCTTTAAGTGTAGTTTTATTAATACATTGTATTTTTCAGTCTGAATTACCTATATAGCATATGTTGTATGTATCATGCATAGAAACCGACAACCGAAGCTTGTTAACTGACAAGATTGTTAAATTAGAATTAAATAAATTCAGAATGGATAAGTGTCTGACCCATTAAAAATATAAAAATTTGTTTTCCAGGGGTTTAGTTTTACATGCACAAATAGCAGCATAAACAACAGAACATGAGGATTCATCGTCACATCACGCACCTGCAGCGCTTCTGTGAACGGAGAAAAACAGAATAAAATTATATACATAAAATGAGTAAATGCGCAACAAATGTCACTTAAAATTTTTACAGATTAACAGAACAAAAGAAAAAACTGCGACAAGTAGTATATGCCAAGTTTCTGCTGATTTTTGTGACTCACTCCAAAAACAAGTTCACGGAAAGGAAACCGAGACGGCAGAAAGCAGCATCCTGTTTGTTTTCTTTATTTTAAAAAATCACAATGTTTTGTTTATATTGTTGAGTGTACACAAATAAAAGTAGACTCTTTACAGTTTGTCTTACTCTTATCTGTATGACCATAATGATTCCGCTGTTATAAGGAAACATTTCAAGAGATCACGCAGACGACTCGTTCACACACACCACATAGCAGTTCTAGCATTGCTTACTTGACATCACAGCCTGTTCATTACTAAAATAAAATAAGTTGCACTGCTCAATTTAAATAGTCTGTAGTAGAATCTGTGGCGTTCAGCGTGAACACCGCCCCACTGTGGTGTTTTTTGTGCATGTGTAGGATATTTTACGTTAATATTGGATATTGGAAGTACAAAGCCATAGTAACTAATAGTTTAGCATCCAAATACATTGCGAAAGAGAGGTAGGACTGTTTTCAGTTTCACTTAAATTAAATTAATTTGTTTTGGCTCAACGTTTATATAGATACTTTTATTTTTCATTCTTCTTCTGTTTTAAAAGATTTGTTGTGGAGTAAGGGGAACTAAAATAGCCTTTAGCTATATTTCCAGGTCTGGATAAGTATGGAATAATTACAAGACTATTGCCCCTATTCAGTTTTCTAAAATATAAAATTAAGTATTTCTGAAAAATAAATGTGTTATGCAAGCAGAGTCATGGCAAAAGTTGAGTGATCGTTTTGTAATTGTCGAACAACAAAATTAATTTAAGGCACATGTTTTCATTGAGACATTGTCTCAAGCAAGTCTGTTTTGAACGTCACTAAACGAATGTGTGTGTGTGTGGCACTCAAACCAGCAAAGGATCATCTAAATCAGACTATACTTTGCTGTTTGGTGATCAATGTCACACTAATGTGTGTCAGATATGAATATGCAGGATATAAAATTTCACTAATGTTATCACTGAGAAAACCAATGAGAAAAAAAAGAGAATCAAACTCAAACATGTGACTACTATATATCAAACATAATGCTGAAAACAATGCTGTATAAAACATTTGTTAATTGTGGTCTCAAAAAATATACAGATAGGTTTGGAAATTTGAGTTTGGAAAAGTTTTGAAATGGAAAATGTGTAGGAATCCTGTTAGCTTTTTTTTACCGGTAGGCCCCTCTCTATACATTATTTCTGAATGTAATAACACAATGCAATTTATATGCAACTTATGTTTGTTTTTGTTTTTTTTCTGGCTGCATTTATTTGATCAAAAATACAGCAAAATTGACAGTATTGTGAAATGACAATTTGAAGAAAAAAATTAGTTTAATATATTTTAAAATGCAGTTTACTCATGTAGTAATGCAAAGCTGAAATTTCAGCATCATTTCTCCAGTCTCGGATGATCCTTCAGAAATCATTCTAATATACTGATTTGATGTTCAAGAAACATTTCTTGTTTTCATTTGCTGCTTAATTTATATGAAAACCATTTATTTGAAATGGAAATCTTTTGTTGCATTATAAATGTCTTTACTGTCACTTTTGATCAATTGAATACATCCTTGCTGAATAAAAGTGCTAATTTCTTTCCAAAAAAACAAGTCACTCGCCCCAAACTTTTTAATGGTAGTGTATATCTCTAAATTACTTAGTTAAGGGAAAAAAACTCTACTTATCAGTTGGAAAATTAGAATTAGTCTAAAATTATCTTTCATGTTTGGTTTTTTTTGTGGCAAAACTAATTCAGTTTCTTCATGTCAATGGATATCTATGAATTGATGTTCAGTAAATTCCTCTTCCCATTACCCAACCCTAGTACACACAATTGTTTTTTGTGCAGCATAAACACCTACATTTGGACTTAAAGGGATAGTTCACCCAAAAATGAAAATTTTGTCGTCATTTACTCACCCTCAAGTTGTTCCAAACCTGTATGAGTTTATTTGTTCTGCTGAACACAGAGGAAGATATTTGGAAGAATGTTTGTAATCAAACAGATCTCGGTCCTCATTGACTACCATAGTATATATTTTTTCCTACTATGGAAGTCAATGGGGACCGAGATCTGTTTGATTACAAACATTCTTCCAAATATCTTCCTTTGTGTTCAGCAGAACAAAGAAACTCATACAGGTTTGGAACAACTTGAGGGTGAGTAAATGATGACAAAATTTTCATTTTTGGGTGAACTATCCCTTTAACATCAGAGAGGTCTGTATAAGCTAGCTCATGACATTTTAATGATCCAACCGTAACTTGTCATTATGCAATGTATGTGTGTGTAGCTGGCACAACAGGCTCAGTTTGACTGTGCACCCTTTAATGCTAATAAAAATGTTTAAACCCATTCTGCTAAATATAGCTTGGGACAAACGTTCTTTGTGTGTATGTTGAATCAAAATGTAATGCTCAGGAAATTAACTAGAAATGTTCTTCCTGCTATTTCTTCCTCCCCCTCTACCTTCCACATGATCCTTTCCAAGGGCCCTGATGCCACAGATCCAGGCACTGAGACAGAGGAAAGTCTTGGAGCGACAGACTCCACCCAACGCATGGCAGATTCTCAGAGCTGTAAGTCAGCATGACTGTGACCTAACCATCTGTCTGAAAGGATCTTTTCCATGCAATTACATTGAATGGGATTGAGGCTTTCAAGCTTCAGAAAGTCAGTTGTTGGTGTTTTAAAAGCGCCTTTTCCATTCATCTACATGTGACGTCTCAGTTGAAACGAGCACATTGGATGTGTTTGATGCACCTGTCACCAGCTCTGCCCCTCGACCTCCACAATCACCCAGGAGACCTCAACATCCTCTGCCACCTCGACTTAACATCTTGGCCCAGCCTGCTCAGGAGTTGGGACCTCCTGCTCAAGTCCAGGTGTGTGTAAAAGTGTGTACTGCATGGCATAGCCTGAGGAACTTTTTTTTCATGGTTTGCTGTTGTTAGGCTTTGCCTGGAGTGTGCGTTGAAAAAAATAATAACTTGCATGTGTCTGCAGCGTCTCCCAGTTCGTCGGCAGTCAGTGGGACGAGGCCTTCAGCTGACCTCTGGAATGGCCAGTAGTGCAGTGAGTTGCCTTTTAGGGCTTGGTTTGATTGTGTGGTTTGCACCTGAGCTTGAATGCTTGCCGTTAAATCCCAGTGTCATCGTTTTCCTCTGTTTCACATCAGCAGCATTTCTTTGAGGACGACGACAGGATGGTTCCCAGTACCCCTACACTCATTCCTCCTCGTTCGGATGGATTTGCTGAAGCAATCCAGTGCGTTTCCTTGTTTTTACACTTTGCTATGCTCGTTTGTTTCTTGCAACATGACTGATTTCTTTTCTGTTGTTGTACAAAGTTCTCCACAGGTCGCAGGCGTATCACGATTCCGATTCGGTCCTTCAGATGACCTCCCACAGACCAGCTCCTCTCACTCAGACCTTGTCCAGCTGCCCTCACAAGGTGGCATGCATTACCTTATGTTGTTGAATCTGAAAGAACTATTCATTAACTGCTTTTTCTGTCAAATATTGGTTCGTTTTTTATGGTGTCTTCTGTGTTTTGCAGGTTTAGGCATGTATGATAGTTCGGTTTTCCTTGGAGCTCATGAGGAGGAGTCAGGGGGCCGCAGTGTGCCCACAACCCCACTACAGATCGCTGCTCCTGGTATGTACAAAATCACGCATCCTTTTTTGGGTTCTTATGATATCTGCAGCATTGTGACTCTGTCATACTGTTTCATTGACAACTCCTCTTTAATTGAAATTAATGTTCAAAATAGGGGTTGACTGGTATGGGTTTTTCGAACTGATGTTTTTTTTTTGTTTTTTATTAAGAGATTGATACTTTTATTTAGCAAGGATGCATTAAATAGATCAAATGTGACAGTAAAGACATTTATAATGTTACAGAAAATAAATGCTTTTTTGTTGAACTTTCTATTTATCAAAGAATCTTGAAAGTATCACAGTTTTCACAACAATATTAAGCAGCAAAAGCACCAAATCAGCATATTAGAATGATTTCTGAAGGATCATGTGACACTGAGGACTGGAGTAATGATGCTGAAAATTCAGCTTTGGAATCAAAATGTTATTTTACATTGTAATATTTCACAATAGTATGTTATATTACATTTTTACTGTATTTTTTGATCAAATAATGCAACCCTGTTAAGCATAAGAGACTTCTTTCAGAAACGTGTATATAAACATTTGAATATATACACAATACAAATCTAAATGTAAGATCTCTTGGAAATTTCCTATTTGAAAAAAATCTGGAAAAGTGCAGGATTATGCAATGGCCACTGTTGCTGCACTTTCCAAAATTGATGACAAGTCAAAATTATTGATCATTTCAATATTCTTCATCTTTTTATACCTAATTCTCATTGCTGTACCACTTTATAATCAGTTAAATCAGCTTTTTTTTATATATTCAGTGACAATTTTATCAGAGACTGTGCCATCTGAAGCAAATGAGCTTGCTTCTCAGTCTGTGCCCACGGTGAGCACCTCCACACCAGGCCTCAGCGCTCCTGCAGGCACTAGTGGGATGGAGGAGAGAGACGACATGTTCATGGACGCAGGAGACAGGTGAGTGTGAGCCCTTAAATCTACCCGTGCAAACACATTGACAACTTCCTTTCATTCTTGTGCCATAAGGAGTTTGAGAGATCATGGACTCCATAATTGTGTCTGAATAATGTTTGTACAGCACTGAAGCTTCACTTGAGGCTGTGTCTCAGACTGAGGCCGAGGAACCAGCCCAGACATCAGATGAGTCTAGTCTGCCTTCCACAAGCCAGGAACCTTCATCTAGTTCTGCAGGTACACACAAGCACACTTAAATTTATGCAGACCAGCTCAAATATCTCATTGCGGATATTACAAACTGTCTTTTTTTCTCTTTCAGACACAAGCAGCTCTCAGCCTCCTAAAGCCAGAACAGGGTCTAGCAGACAATGGACTAGTGGTCGTGGTTCTAGGAGCTTTGTAAAGAGGGGTAAGAATATGTACCATTTTTAGTTTCTCCAACTGTGGCAAATTATATTTTTTATTTCTTCTCATTTTAACCCAGATGTATTAACACAGTAAGATTTAACATGATCATGTGTAATTGACATCTTTCTTGCTGTAGGTGGACAAGGCGTCATGGGAGTGAGGGGCCGTTTTGCCAGGTGAAGCAAACTCCCAAAAGTCGTCGTTCTAGTTGTGGAGTGACACATTCTGAACTAATAGTTCCAAAAGAACACAGCCTTACATTTGTTCCACTTCAAGGATTCAGTCAAAGTATTATAATTGTTGTTTGTTAGTTTAATGCTTTGCAATCCATCATTATTTCAATGATTTTACATCCGTACAATAAAATTGTTTTGAAGGAAATTCTTAGGCTGTTTTTCCACTGCACATAAGACAAGGGCATCACTAAAAATCTAAAATCACTGTATATGGTATGAGTTAAAGAGATGAATGACTCATTTTTTCTGAGTTTCTTGGCATTTGAAGAAGCTGCTTGCTGAGTTTTCCTTTGGACCTGTAGCAGGTTTTAAGATCACTGGTTTTTCTCTTTCCATTTTTATGCTGTAATACTTTCCTGTGAAAGACAAGAACACAAATATGTAATAAACGCAGTGTTTTTGTTAAACTATTAAAACTCATTTTTGGTAATTGAAATGAAGCTAAAATATGAAAAAAAAAATCCATGCCAATTAATTAAAATTAATAGAAAATATAATAAAAACAAATGAAAGCAATATAGAAATATTTTGTAAAAAAAAAAAAAAAACATACAAAATTAAAAATTCTAAATATAAAAAAATACCACAATAGCATATAAATACTAAAATAACACTGGTTAAGAGCTACATTAGCCTGGCTTTCATTGAAAAATTTAGTTAGACAAGCAACTTTTCTAGTGAGTCTTGCAGTTGTATTGCTTGCCAAATACGATCAATTATAAACATACACAAAACTCCACCCTGGTAGAGGAGCTCATTAGATGTGACTGGAAACAGTTCTGGGACAGAGTCCAGTAACAGCTTTTCATTAGTTTGAATGAATGTTGTAAAACTCACTTTGAGAGAACACGTAATACTTGTACCCCTCGTTCACCCTAGAGGGTACGGACACGGCTGAGGTCACCATGGTTGGGAATCCTCTCCAGTTCTTCGAGATCTTGATCATTTGCCCCAGAGCTGCAGCTGGGGGAAAAAAACTCCTAAAATTAATTAAAATGCTCAAAGGTCTGTTTCACTTAAAAATGTTAAGGTTACTTATCTGGTCCGTTAGGCCTCACTTGGAACAAAATGTCCTATTTGAGGCTTTATTGGGGAAACTTCTGTTGCCAGAAGTAGCATACATGGTATTTTCACTTTTCATTTACTGCACAACTATTTATACACATAAACCTTCCCTTTCCCTTTATGTCTAATTTATTATTATTATGTCATCTAAATGTGATTAATCTTTTAAACGTTGTTGTAATGCTGTATGGACTAAAATGGTATTTTGTAATCAGATTTGTGATTCTTTACCGGCTTGTCGTCTGGCTCTCGTCCTCGCTGGGTACACAGGAATTCTTTTCCCACAATTTGGAGTAACCTGGTATGTGTACTTTTGAGCCATTCCACCTGCAGAAATCGATTTGAAAATCAACAACGACACCCGCGCCTAATAAAAACAAGCAGCCATAGTGTGCTTACAGCATATCCATGTAAAATTTTTGCTTCTAATTATTACCTCTTTCGAAGAAGATTACAGACTCTTTTCTGCTTCTGTACTTGGGCATAGATAAAGCAGCTGTGATATGACCAATCTGTCCGAAGCCCTGGCTGACAGGTTTGGGAAAGCCATGATCCATCACACCATTGTCAAACCTCCAGTAGTCCTTTCCCTGTGAAATATGTGCAAACAGGATACATCAGTTGTTGTCATCCAGCATTTCATTTGACACCACTTCTGTTATAATTGTCTGTGATTCTAAATATGTGGTAAAATGAAGTGTTTTGTCCTAAAGTCTGTGTATGAACCTTGAAGAAGTAGGTTTTGCCCATGCAGTTGCAGCGGGTGTAAACGGTGTCGATGGGAGACGGGATTCCCCACACCCTTGTAATTAACTGAGGAGGATCAGGATTTCTGTATTTGTCCAGTGTCCAAAAATAATGTCCTATAGAGAAGAAAGGGAAAGCGACACATTGATGTTCATGAACATTTGGTTCACTGTTCTCTACACTCTGGAACTTTCCATATAATTATAAAGGAATTAACCCCCCCCCCCCCCCCCAAAAAAAAAAAAAACTGGAAAAGATAAATGCTTTGAACCTAAATAAGTGCTGCTATAAAGCAAATGTGCTGTACTGTGGTACTGACCTCTGAACACCACAATGGTACCATTTCTCAGTGTAGTCAGACCACTGATTGGACGCCCACTGCAGAGGTTAGTGTCATAATCATCTGGGGGGGGAAATAAAATTATTTAATAAACAGAAATTAATAATCAAAATCATGCAAAACATTATTTTTTTTAAACTTCATAATATCTGGAATTTTAAATATTCATGATAGCATCTGAGTCAGCAGTGTTCAGATGGAAAGCATGAAGGCTCTTAGTGGGAACAAAATTTGCCACAATGAATACGAGGCATGAAAGATCTTACCAGCTTGATAATCTTTAATACTATCTGATTTATCATTCTTGTCTCTACTAGGCTGAATGGTTTTTTTTGTTGGTTTCACTGGAGCAGGAGTAGATGTCGTCTTGGGGACTGAGGTAGCTCTAGAATCCTTGAGAGATGACGATTCCTTTGGACCTTCTGTTGGTGCTGTGCTTGTTGGACCTTCTGTTGGTGCCGCGCTTGTTGGACCTTCTGTTGGACCTTCTGTTGGTGCTGTGCTTGTTGGACCTTCTGTTGGTGCCGCGCTTGTTGGACCTTCTGTTGGTGCTGTGCTTGTAGGACCTTCTGTTGGTGCTGTGCTTGTTGGACCTTCTGTTGGACCTTCTGTTGGTGCCGTGCTTGTTGGACCTTCTGTTGGTGCTGTGCTTGTTGGACCTTCTGTTGGTGCCGCGCTTGTTGGACCTTCTGTTGGTGCTGTGCTTGTTGGACCTTCTGTTGGTGCTGTGTTTGTTGGACCTTCTGTTGGACCTTCTGTTGGTGCCGCGCTTGTTGGACCTTCTGTTGGTGCTGTGCTTGTAGGACCTTCTGTTGGTGGCATGCTTGTAGGACCTTCTGTTGGTGCTGTGCTTGTTGGACCTTCTGTTGGTGCTGAGCTTGTAGGACCTTCTGTTGGTGCTGTGCTTATAGGACCTTCTGTTGGTGCTGTGCTTGTTGGACCTTCTGTTGGTGATGTGCTTGCATTCTCTTGTGGCTGTGGTGTGCTGGAAGTTGTCATCTCAGATGGCTGTTGAGTAGTAGACTCTATAGGGTTCTCATCAGCAGGGAGCATGCTGCTTGCATCTGCATCTGGAGAGGACAAAACTATTACTGTTATGGTAGAATCAAATTACTGTGGTCTTCAGCATGCACAGGAAAACTGCAACACCAGCGTTTTTTTGTCAAACCCTGTGTAACATAGTCAACCACAAAAGACATAAAATTTGGATTTGGATTTTGCTGATGTGGCAAGCACCTGCTGTCGGGGTGAGAGATGGGGGGAGGGATGAAGCCAAGGCGCTGCTGGTTGGTTCTGGAGTGGTCCTCTCATAGTCTGAGTGGGAAGTGCTGTTTTCCCCCACTTTCACTTCTATATCTGAATCTGTGTAAGGTGAAATTTTCTCTGTTGGGACATAAGTTTGAGAAAATAATAATACAATTTTTTTTAATACAAATAAATTTTGTAATTATGAACATATCTTTGTCAGCATGTGCTGCTGTTTAAGGTTTCTTGCATATTTGACATAAAACTTGTTTATGCCAGATTATTAATGCTCACCAGGGCCCTCAGAAGGTGTGGACTCACTTTCATCATCAGGGATCATTAACTCTTCTGCCTCAGCATAAGAAGACAATGTCATTTTATCTGAGTACAATGGTTTTGCCTTAGGTTGCAAGCACAATATCAACTGAAACTGAGGTTTCTTGTCAAACAAGCAGTTATCTTAAGTATAAACAAGGTATCAAGTCATCTGCTTTTTCAATTGTCATAACTGATCAAGCTTCCAATAATGCAGTTATATATATTTTGTATAACTTCTTATTATTCGTGTGAATTGACTTGTAATTATTCACAGAGGAGAAAAATAACGGGAATATCAAGCATTATCTTTTTTTTTATCTGGAAAAATGTCAAAGTAACGTAGTTCAATAAGTGCTCTACAGGGAAAAAGAAGAGAGAGAAGAGAAAAACTTACCTCCAATCCCTTCGTCATTGGTCATCTCCTCATTGGAGGATTCTAACAAAAAAGATGTCACAACTATACTTTAAGAGAAATGTTACTACAAAAAATCAACAGCTACGTGAAGCAAAATATCAGTACACTTGATTTGTTTATTTGTGACAAAGCTGCAGTAATTATACCTGTAGATTTTTTATTCTTTATGTTTAGGCATAAGTTAGCAGTCCTTTGAGCTGTGGTGTCAGTGTTTCTTGATTTTAAGGCAGTATCTGTGAGAGTCACAGAGATATAAGCTTAAAATTAGGGCAAAATTAGACATGCAAACCGATGGACACATCTGCAAATCCAAATTTCTGTTGTTAATTATTTTAATGAATAAATACTGTTCAAATGTTTGGGGTCAGTATATTTATATTTTTAAAGATATTGCAAAGGATGCATTAAAATGATCAAAAGTGACAGTAAAGACTTACATTGTTACAAAAGATTACTGTTGCAAATAAATGCTGTTCTTGGAAACTTTCTATTCATGAAAAAAATGTATCACAGTTTCCACAAAAATCATAAGCAAAACTGTTTTCAACATTAAAAATGAGAAGAAATGTTTCTTCATCAAATCAGCATATTAAAATGATTTTGAAGGATCATGTGACATTGAAGACTGAGTAATTTTGTAATAGTCAATAGATTAATAATGTGAAAGTTACATTTTATATATTAAATATATTAAAATAGAAAAGTTATTTTAAATTGTAATAATATTTCACAATATTTACTGTTTTATTATATTTTTGATCAAATAAATGCAGTCTTCTTTAAAAAAAACTTTCCATCCATAATCTATTGTAATATTAAGTATATTTTTTGCAATCACTGCATGTTAGTATTGAAAAATATATAATTAGTATTGATTGTTGAAAATGTATTTACATGTTGGGAGCATTATCAATTAATTTAGATGAATTGTTTACCTTCCATCAAGCACATGCTCTCATAATCAGAACAGCACTGATTGAATGAGACACAGTCGATATCACAGTGACATGGATTGCCTCTATTAAAAGGCTCCCCGCAGCGTCCTTTGCATGAGTCCTCTGTGATCAGAAATAATAGCATAGCAATCTCACAGTGTTTATGACATTCACACCAAATGCTACACCAAAACTAATGAAGTTAATATGAACCTTACTTGTAGTACATAAGCTTTGAAAGTCTGTACAGCACTCATTCAGGCCCAGACACTCATGGTCACACTGGCAGACGCTTCCTCTGTAGTACCCTTCTCCACAACGACCCCCACAGCTATCTGGACAGAGTTTGTTTTAAAGAAAATGCAGATTTTGACTAAGAAATCAATATGTTGAGCAACATATATTTAGACACAGAAACAAACACAACGAGAGATGAGTTAATTATTTACAGTGTCAACAGAAATGACTGCATCACTACCCTGAGAGAAAAACAGCTCAGTGTTATATTTACAGAATAAAATATGGCCTACGATAAATAGATAGATAGATAGATAGATAGATAGATAGATAGATAGATAGATAGATAGATAGATAGATAGATAGATAGATAGATAGATAGATAGATAGATAGATAGATAGATAGATAGATAGATAGATAGATAGATAGATAGATAGATAGATAGATAGACATTCTGCTGACTTACTTGGATCTGAAGAGCTTGTGGAGGCACATGCAAAGAGCAGCAGTAAGGACAGATATGTGGCCATCTCAGTTGTTCGCTGGAGTCATCACAGTCATCTAGACCCTCTTGTTTTTCACCTGCAGTGAGCTTCACTTTTATATAGAGGCAGAATGCGTTGGTGTTCCCCTGTCTGTCCAATTATACCGTCAGTGCTGAATTAGTAATCGTCTAGTTTTCAAGGGTGCGGTGATTCACAAAGACAAACAGACTTTAACATCCCCCCCTCCTCACGGTGTGCGCCTGTCCGAAAACATTTACAAAGTTCTCTGCCTGGGTGACATGCAGGCTATTCAAATTTCAAACGTTCCAGTTGATGAGAAAAAACTTTAGCCAAAACATTCGTTATCAATATTTTAAGGACATTTCTGTCAGTATGATTTTCTGGGCTCAATCTCGTCGTCTCGCGCGTACAATTTTATTTCTTTGGCTCCCCTACAAGTACCTAATAATATAATATTAATAATAAATAACAACAACATTTTAAAATCAAAGACATTTTTATTTTTGTTAGTTTTTCTTTTTGTTAGTTTGGGACCAGTGTTGAGTAAGTTACTATAAAAAAAAGTAATTAATAGCTACTATAATTACATCTTCAACAGTGTAATTAATTACTCTCTCTGCTATTGCATTATTATTACTAATGCTTTTAAAATCCCATATCAACCTCGACCAGTTGAACAATATAAGGATAAACATGAAACTGCTCTTTTAATTCTTTCAAATAAATAATATAAAATTGCATAAATTGTTCTTAAACTGACCAAATGCATTTAAAGGGAAGGTTACATTAAAAACATACATAGACATTAGATTTTGATGTTAAATTAATGCAATTACATCAGAAGTAAATGTAATTTAATTACATAATAATTAAAAGTAATCTATTACTTTGCTTTTTCAAGGGAAAAGTAATTACAGTAATGCATTATAGTCCAGTCATTTTATGAAAAAAGGTTGAACAAATTGCAACAGAAGCAAATTCGACTGATTTTGTATCCTCAATATGTCCTGAGTAAGGAAAAAAAAAGTCCCGAAGAATCCCATTAGGGGAAAGTTTCGAAAAAGACCCAAATCTATTCATACGCCTGTTCATTCTTTCTCACGTGAATAGGGTACAAATTTTAACCTTTAGATATCACCATGAAAATTACTGAGTTAATTACTTACATCAAGACAAACACAAATTGTATTACAAGTTTTTTGAAATTGTTTGTTAACATGGACAAACGGTGCATAATCTAATTACGTATGTGCTAATTTGCATAAATACCACAACAGATCTAAACATTGGGTAAAGCCAGGTGAAAATGTCTTGAATCTTGTTGACATATAACAGTAAAATACTTGATGTTAAGGTCTGAATTGAACCCATTTAGGCTACCCATGAGCATTAATACATAGAGGCAGGAAGAAGGACTTTAGAAACCAGCCTTTATTAATTATTATTGCAGAGATGGGGTTTGGGGCTGGGTCCGTGGGACTGTTTCTGGGGGTTCACTTTTTATTTTACCTACCTTTTGTCTTCTGCATTCTCCTTACCATTGTCTCCTGTTCTTCCCTCAGACACATCCCCCAGAAACAGTCCCACAGATCCAGCCCCAAACCCATTCTCTTAAAAATGAATAAAGGCTGGTTTCTAAAGTCCTTCTTCCTGCCTCTATGTATTAATGCTCATGGGTAGCCTAAATGGGTTCCATTCAGATCTTAACATCAAGTATTTTACTGTTATATGTCAACAAGATTCAACAAGACATTTTCACCTGGCTAGACCTAATGTTTAGATCTGTTGTGGTATTTATGCAAATTAGCACATATGTAATTAGATATAATTAGATTATGCACCGTTTGTCCATGTTAACAAACAATTTCAACAATTTACCATATATGAACAGGCTATATTTGGGTCTTTTTCGAAACTTTCCCCTAATGGGATTCTTCTGGACTTTTTTTTTTCCTTACTCAGGACATATTGAGGATACAAAATCAGTTGAGTTTGCTTCTGTTGCAATTTGTTCAAGGTTGACCCCCCAAGCTTTTAATGTTGTTTGTTTTTAATGTCTATGTGGTGTTTTTAATATGCATTATTACAAACCATGTGCAAATTCATACTAGCCTATTGCTGAGTATTTTCTCCTTAAAGGCCCCCTGAAATAAAAATATTTTTTTAGCTTTTAGTATGAATATGTTAGCCTTAAGGTTATGAATAAGCTGGTGTGTTCCAAAACAATGACAATATTCGCATTTAGGGGATATAAGCATTCAAATTTTTTACAGTCTCTCACTTCCGCTAAAATGGATCACAGATTTTTATGACATCACTGCGGACTTCAGCTTCTCATCACATCTTCTGTCCAATCAAATGCTCTCTAGAATCTAAAGTGTCCCTCCCCCTATGCTATAAATGCCACCTGGCCAAAGCGACCGGCTTTGACACGTCACAGAGCAATATGGGATGGAGATGTGTGTTCGGTTACTCAAACGCTCGAGTTTTATTCCATTTCCCAACTGTACGTTGGTTAAGAATGAAATGGCTAGAATTTATTCACACCTCTACTATTGAATCCAACGTATCATCAGCGCTCGGATTCGCTTCAATGGTGCTGTCAAAGTATGAATTGCAGTCTGTGAGTTAAACTAAATGCTATTGGCTATTTGAAAAGGGGGAGGAGCCATTCAATATGTCCCTCCTTCCTTCCTGTTTCAGTGGAAATTACATCAAAGCATCATACAAAGCTGCGCGTTCCAAGGCACTAAAGTGGGCCTTTAAAACACCAGTGAACCAGACAGTCTCAAAAAAATCGCTGGTGTTTCTGGCGTCACAAACTACCATGTAACCAATCACGTCAACGTGTGATTGACAACAAGTGGATCTCCGAGCTGGTGTGAGTAAGTGGAGACGGGGCTAATTTTCATATTCAAAGGGCCGCGTATACTAAATGTAGAGGTGAGCCATTCCACCGAATGGGTGACATTTCTGTCCCAAGGACATTGTATAAAAATGCATGAAAATTAATTCTAAAATACATTTTATTATAAAGCAAAGTGTCCCGCACATTAAGCTACCTGCAAATTTAAAATGTAAAAACATTAATAAAAACTAACTAGAACACTAAAAAAATAGCATTTGTTGCATGTCCCCACTCTCTATCTCTAAACTTTACAATGAAATATGATTAAAATCCTTCAGAAATTGTTGTGTGACCTTATATCCAATCTTTGCTTTAAATGTTTTTTGTTTTGGTTTTTTTTCATGAGAATTTTTTTTTTAAATCTACTATTTTAGATAAAATACACATTTTAGTTCGTGTCCCCGGGTTTTCACTCAGTCCTGTTACCCTAACACACTCCCCCCACACTCCACAAGACACATTTTCAACAGGAAGTGCATCATCTGGATCTTCTGAAGGCAATTGGAAGGCCAAAAGTTCAATAAAAAAATAATAAAAAAATTTATAAAAAAAAGGAAGGCCAAAAGTAAGTCCTCTCATTTTAATTTCTGTATATTTGATGAAATTTTGATGTATACTTGATATACTTGAAATATTTGATGTAACTATGACTGAGAAGGTCAATCTCAACATATTGTCCTCTTACATAAATTATTTCTTAGATGTTATTTGTTTATATTAACAAATAGATGTTATTGCCAGAGCCTTAGATGTTATTTGTTTATATATTGTTAATATTTAACTTTTGGTATGTCACTAGAATTTGCTCAGTTTTCTCATGCTATTAGCATGCTATGTGGCCATATGTCATGTATTTGATAACTTTTTCCTTAAAAACTCAGTGCTGTTACTTTCAGTCCTGTTACTCATATGAAAAATAACAGGAGAAGAGTCCTCTGTTTTGTTGATTTAATACTTTAAATATTAGTTGATATAATATTCACCTGAATTATGATATATTTTAAGGTTGCAATTACTTAAATTGTAGCCATTAGTATTAGTTTTACGATGTGAATGCCATGCTTCCAGGGAGCCAGTCCACCACAAAGTAACTTAAACATTTTGTCTTGGTCTTTCTTATATTTAGTAGAAGATGCAGAAACCCATACTACGCAGGTGCCAGAAACACCCACCCATGGCATTTTGCAAGGGAAGGAGCAAACACACCCGCAATCCTCTCTTTTCTCCCTTTTTGTCTTAACTTCCCTCTTTCTCCCTTCCTCTCTCTTCTTATCTCTCTCCTTCTTTCTCTTTCCACCTCCTTCGCTGTGAAGTACTACTAGCACATAGTACATCACTTCAACACAGAAATCTTATGCACACACAGTCATGTACACTCTCTCTCATGCACACACATATGGAAACTCATTCCTGTTTCCCAATGTTCATTCCTGTTACCAAGTGTTCATTCCTGCTACTTTTTCTTTTTCTAAAAAAATAAAGTTAAACCACTGTTTTTATCAGTTTTGTTTGGTCCATTATATTTATAATTGTTTAATAAATTAAATTATTAAAAAAATATATAAATTTGAGGCTTCGGTCTTCTTTAAAATGAAAAAATGGCTTTGTGTTTTTTTATTAAAATACAAATTGCCTTGATATATATATATATATTTGTCACAAATATAAATTACTTCAACAAATAACCAACAATTTCTTTAAAATAAACACTTTCTTGTGGGGGAAAACAAAGGAATTAATTGACATGCTTTTAAACATGCTTTTTAAATGGCACATGATTTTCGGTAATAGGACTGAGAAAACATGCATCCATCTTCTGCTTAGAAACCTTGTAAAAAATTAAATAAAGTTGCCTGAGATTGACCAATACACATTTTGAATAGTTAAATGTGTGTAGTATTAGATTCAGTGTTGAAAAAAGATTGAAGATTGAAAAAAAATAAAGTTGAATTTTGAAGAGTTACAAGTAATTGTCACCCATTCGGTGGCTATTTTTCAAGGATTTTTTTTTTTTTTTTAAATATGTCATTTTGGTGATCAAAGATGAGTTTTAAGGGATAGAATTATGGACTACAGGGGGACTTTAAGTAATTAATATCAAGTTTGGTCAACCTGCGTTATCTCACACCACCGACGGGTAAACCATTGACTATATTTCGGTTGATACGAATCGACTAAATATATACAGTGCACTTTAAAAACACCTTCATGTGCAAGCGTGTGAAGCAAAAACAACACTATATTTTAATCATATTCCGGAAAATGCTGAGCTAAAAAAGCAATCTTTAAAATATTTATTCCCCTTTCGTTGCTGAGAGACAGTCACCCCTGCTCAGCAAGATGGTTTCGTCCAAATCTATAACAGGAAGAGCCGGTGTTTACCGTTTGCGAACAGGAAGTTGTGCATCGTGCCAAAATCGATGCAGTCTGTCAAATCAAACGATTTGTTGCGGAGAAAATGAATTTAAAGTGTTTGTCCGCTGCGCAAAGACTTGGTCGAGGTTAATGGAAAGCAAACGCTGAGAGATTTTGCAATAATGGTGCATACTGAAAAGGAAAACTGGTTTTCCTAGGCAATTCGCTTCCTGTGAGGTGACACCGCCATACAGGTAACGTTAGTCTACTCGCGATACAGCTGTCATGTATAGGGTATAGATCGTTACACAAAATAAACACTTCTCCTGAATACCGAGTGACAATTAAAATGCGAACCGAATCTAATAGGTGATGTTAAGAGCTTGTCCAGTGTGATTCTGTCAGTGTTGATGCAGTAAAAATGCTCTGCATTGAATTCCTGACATGACATGTTGTTCGTGAAACTTGCCATATGCCAATCATTACTGAGATCACTTAGTCTAAATGTTATTTTCAGATTGTCCTTGAAAGACAGGTAACGTTAAGAGCTTTGAATAAGGATTGTAACGAAGATTCTGCTACTTTTTGACATGTTGCATACTCTTCATTCCACGTCAGTCACTACTGTAGCCTGTTTCAGTGGTGTTTCAATTAGGACATTGTCATCAGACATTTTGTCATCAGACATACATACGAAGGAGACATTTTGACTTTTGTATTACAGGTATTCATTATGTTTTTTCCCTGACAGTGAGATAGGCAGACCCTCTCAGTATAAGGATGGGTGCTGAGAGCAGTGCCCTACCAAGCTGTGTGCTGGAAGAGCCGCTGATGACGCTGCCCTCTGGTCTTACCATGTACTCCGCCCTCCTCCAGGATGGCAAGCCTGCCTCCGTCTTTGTGCATAAGCAGGACAATGAAGATAAAGTCAATAAAGCTGCCAAGGTATAAGTGAACAGCTAACAAGTAACCTCACCAATAACCTGCATTATCTGTCAAAAGTTTGGGCACATCTGCTTTTTAAACACTTTATTATTAGTATTTTCCACATTGTAGAATAATAGTGAAGTCATCAAAACTATGAAATATAAATTGAATTGAACCATGGGAATTATGTAGTAGTCAAATTTTAATATATAAATAATAAACAGTTAATTATTATATTATAAATTATTAATAACTCAATTATTTATGTATGTTTTTTTCAGCCTACTTCTTAATCACTCAGCTATTTCAGTTCCGGACATGTCATGTACATTGAAATGAATTAACCTGAGATAATACATCTTCCTTTGCAGCACTTGAAGACATTAAGGCATCCATGTCTTCTTCGCTTCCTGTCATGCTCAGTGCAGGGTCACGGTATACATTTAGTGACAGAGCCAGTTGAACCATTAAAACGGCTGCTTGACAATCTTACTCCGGAGGAGATCTGCGCAGGCCTCTACGACCTGCTGCAAGCGCTAGTTTTTCTACATGACAGGGTAATTAGTCCATTTACATTTAATTCATGTTTTTTTTTTTTAATTCAGACATTTAGTTGAGCAATGACATTATATGTGACCCTGGACCACAAAACCAGTCACATGGGTCAATTTTTTTAAATTGAGATTTATACACCACATGAAAGCTGAATAAATAAGCTGTCCATTGATGTATGGTTTGTTAGCTAGGATAGGACAATAATTTGAAAATCTGGAATCTGAGGGTGCAAGAAAATCGAAACATTGAGAAAATCGTCTTTAAAGTTGTCCATTTATGTTCGTGATTGTGCTGCATTTACGGTAGGAAAGTTACAAAATATCTTCATGGAACATGATCTTTACTTAATATCCTAATGATTTTTGGCATAAATGAAAAATCGATAATTTTGACCCATACAATGTATTGTTGGCTATTGCCACATATATACCCGTGCGACTTGTGACTGGTTTTGTGGTCCAGGGTCACATATACACTCATTGTTCAAGCTAAATCATTCCTTTTTGTCTCTTAGGGCAAATCAAGTCACAACAATGTGTGCATATCCTCAGTGTTTGTCAGTGAAGATGGCCATTGGAAGCTTGGGGGGATGGAAACCGTCTGCAAGTTTTCAGAGGCAACACCAGAGGTGACATCTGTTACAAGTTTATGCTTTATAAAGGTACACTATGTAACTTTTGGCCCTCTCGCGGTAAAAAACAACAACCATAATGATCCAGTAATGAAACAAGTGAAGTATTTATGAGCGAGCCATTGAATCATTCATTCAAACTGATTTTTTTAAAAATAATTCATTAAAAATTAAACATTTTAAATAGACTGCAATTAACATTTTCTCAGAACCTCTAGTAAAATACATGCTATTTTGCTTAGTTGTGTCAGTGATCTCTGTTTGAACATCGTGAAAATAATTCCCCTGAGGTTGGAGATTTAGTGTGCTCCATGTCATCCTTTCTCGCTCGTTGTGACAACTAAGCTATGCCACTTCCACATGGGTCAAAGTAGCTAGAGCAACTTTTCTCTATTTACGGATTTTATGAGTTACACTTGGGAGAGTGACACAAGTAACATTTTTGAAATTCGAAAAAAAAAACATATAACAGGCTTACCATAGTGAATCAGGGTAAGACAAAAACATGTTAATTTTAAACAAAACGGTTACATAGTGTACCCCCTGGGTCTCAATGTCTCTTTTGTTGCAAAAGATTTTTAATGTCATGGCTTTGTTAAATATATATATATTTTGGAATTAAAAATATTTAACTATTAAGTTATAATAACATATAGATTTATATGATAGATATTATATTATAAAGTTGATTACTCTAACCCTTTGTATGTGTGACTTCCTCTCCAGTTTCTCAGAAGTATCCAGAATGTAAGGGAAAATGGTGCCATTCCTCCCGAGGAAACGGTAGGTACCATATATACCACCATTCAAAAGTTTGGGGTCAGTAATATGTTATGTAACAAAATATTTCTATTTCAAATAAATACTGTTCTTCTGAACTTGCAACAGTGTACTAGTACAAATACAATGTAGCACAACTGTATTCAACATTGATAATAATAAGAAAATCCACATCAGTAAATTACAATGATTTCTGAAGGTTCATGTGACACTGAAGACTGGAGTAATAACTGCTGATTTAGCTTTGCCATCACAGGAATTATTTACATTTTAAAATATATTAAACTAGAAAAGTTATTTTAAATTGTAATAATATTTCATAATATTAATGTTTTACTGTATTTTTAATCAAATGAATCTATCCTCGTTAAGCAGAGAAGACAACCCCAAATCTTTCATCATTATTATATTTGTTGCTGGAATTCACAAGGCCTGGGACAAATTACAGGCTGACGATGACAGCCCTGATCATTCTGACTAAGTAATATAATAATGTTTTTGTTTTTTTTAGCTTGAAGGATTCAAAATTCTTCCCGACAAGCATGCCCACTCCCGAGACGCTTTTTCATTCGGGGTGATGGTGGAGGCTTTTCTTCCACTCCTGACGGGACACGGTTAGTAACGCTCTTAATTCAGCAGACGCATGTAAAGCGGGCTCGGTGTGTCTAGGATTCATCCTGTTGTGGCAGTTGCTAAGCCCTTACTGCTCAGACATTGTGACATATTTGTTAATGGGCTGACAACTGCGATCACAACAATTTTACACGTCAAGAGGCTCTTTAAAGACAGGTTTTCCATTCAGAGCGGGTTATAATGTTGTCATGTTCAAAGAACAAAATGATCCACATGAGCAATGTAACAGTGATGCAACATTTTGGCTTCTATGCTGATTTTTGGAGCAGAGGCTCACTGAAAACATATGCGTGGCTGTCTGTGCTATCTTTTTTCCTTTTTTTTTTTTTTGAGTCTCACTAAATAGTTTTTCCATTCCCTCTTTCTTACGTGTTTTTGTTTATTTTTCCATGTCTGCTCCCCATTTTTGTAACCTCCATGTGGTCCTCCACCCAAACTTTCTGTCTCAGTCTCAGATGATTTGTTGGAGAGTCTAAAGAACATGCTGCAGGCCAGCCTATTGACCCCTGACCCCATGTCTCGCCCATCACTCAGCATTCTGCTGACTCACACTTTCTTCAGGTTCGCTTTTGAAAACTACTCTATTTAAATTAAGTCTATTCGTGACATAAAGTGTCTTTTGAAATGAACTAATTTTAACTGAAAATTCAGCTTTGCCACAACAGGAATAAATTACACTTTAAATTATAGTAATATTTCACTATTTGACTGTTTTTGCAGTATTTTTGATCAGATAAATATAATTTAGTTTGCCTATAAAAAGTTAATTTCCCTAAATTTAAATATAATGATTATTAAGATGATGAAATGATTTAAACGCATAACCTATCTCTTATAGAAATGACTTTTTAGATATCATGAATTTTCTGAAGAGTTTAACCCTGAAAAATGAGGAGGAGAAGAATGAATTCTTCAAGTAAGCTTCCCTCTCAAATACATGATTTTATTAGAAGGATGACATGTTGCGCTTAAATAACTGTGTGTTTCTGCAGGTTTCTCTTGGACCGAGTTCAGAACCTCCCAGAGATGTTAATTGCTACACGTCTGGCTCCTAAACTACTCAATTCTTTAGTGTTTGCTGAGCCCATGGCTGTGAAAAGCTTTCTTCCTCACCTCCTACGGCCTAAGCAAGGTAAAACCAGTCAGTAAACTTTTAGGAGATGCTTACTTGTACTCTTCATTAGTCTCAGTGGTGATCTGTTTTCTGATGTACAGACTCGAGTGTGAGCGCTGGAGAGGAGTGTCTTCTGTCTTTGTCTTTGTATCGGAGATACGTGGTTCCTCAGCTCCTCAAGCTCTATAGGATGAATGAAGAACACGTCAGGATTGTGCTTCTCTCCCACATTCACATCTATGCAGAGTTCTTTCCTCATGAAGAACTCAAAAAACAGATTCTTCCTCAGGTACTGAGAATGTTTGTTCTTGCATCAACAGCTTAGTACTACTGTATACTTGTTTAGAGAAATATAAAATGAGTAAATTCATAATGTTTTTAAGTTGATATTTATACTTTGATTGTTTCAGTTATTTCCCACACTTTATCATTCAGGTTTTGCTGGGAATGAGGGATACAAATGACTCACTCGTCGCTCTGACGCTACAGAGCTTGGCTGTGCTTGTTCCGTTGCTGGGTGCCCAAGTTGTTGTTGGTGGGGAGAGGACAAAAGTTTTTAAACGGACTACGCCAAACTTCCCCAAGTCCACAGAGGTCACCCCTGAGAGTAAGTATCATGTAGCTGGATTCTCATTTATCAGTAAAAGTCTTCTTAATGGCTAATGTATTTATAAATCAAATTCAGATGCTAAGGTATGAAACACTTTTGATGGTACTAACATTATTTTCAGGCCACTGGAGGACGCTGATGCATCAATTTCTACAAAATTATCTGTTTTTCTTTCCCTATAAGAGGAGCTGAATGCACCACACTTTAAAACAAAAAGAAATTAGATTAATCACATTGATTATAAACAGACAAAGACATTTTTAATGTTACAAAAAAAACATATACTCTCATCTAACTTTTTCCTCTGCAGCATCGCCTGTGCATATTGTTGGGCCATTGCATCCCCATATCTCACAACCACCAAAAGTTCTGAATGTGTTCCCTAAGGGCTCAGAGGACAAAAAGGTTGTTATAGAAAATATGTACTCCTTCCAAGCAACTGAAAAAAACACTACCCAGCGCACCATTGCAGAGAGAGCAGGTATGCCACAACTGACACTTAGTTCTGAACTGCTTGTTCTCAAGCAATAATTTGGACATTTGAAAAGAAAAGCTAAATTTATCTTGAATTACGGTAAATGTATTTGTCCCTACTTGGTGTTTGAATGTGCAACCCTTCTAAAACAAGTGGTCTCTCCAGCATTAAGCAGCGAGATGTCATTCCCTTTGAATGGGTACAAAATTGGCACACAGGCTGTGGACAGCATGAAAAGTAACGGAGCGGTGAGATCCGACGAAGACTGGCCTAACTGGAGTGACACAGAGGAGGCAGAGAAAGACAAGAGCCAGTCAGTCCAGATCAGCATTCGGTCGGCAGACATCCCAGATCAGAGCAACTCTGCTATGCCAGCTGACAATGAGGATGAGAGTAAGGAACCCTGGGATGATTTCGAGGACTCAGAAGTGACTTCAGGACAATCACCTTCCACTGCTTTACCAGTCTTTGTACCAAAGACATCAACAAAAAGCAGTGTGTCATCTCCTCCAAAGCAATCAAAAGCACTCAAACTGAACCTTAGTGTTAAAAGTGTTCCAGATCATAACCATACCTCATCATGGGACCCCAGCTGGGACCAGGGAAATGACACCCTCAAACCCAGCAAAACAAGCTTGGCATCGGAGCCCAAGCCAAAAAGCACAATCAAAAGCCCTGAAGCAGGAAGTCTTGGGGAGGAGTTCACAATTGCGGTGAAGAAAAAGCCAGAGAAAGATCCAGAACTAGACTTCTTTGCAGACATGGTCCCAGATATAAAGCTGTCTTCCTCATTTCTGCTCCCTGTGGAGAGCTCGGCTAGTGAACTCATCACGGGACACACATCAGACCCATCGATGGATAGACTAAGCCTCACTGCCAAGTTTGCTGCAGCTGACTTAACTGAAGTAAGTTCAGCTGTGCGACCCAGCATTTTTATAACTACACTATGATGATGAATAACATTGAAGGATTCGCTGAACTTTTGTTTTGTTTTGTTTTGACAGACGGAGGCAGAAGGATGGGGTGATGACCTCAACTGGGAAGATGAGAACACATGGTGATCAGCTTGGTCCTTTACACAAAGCCATATGATGAGATTCCCATACAAAAACAATTACATATTCCATCATGACATTATCACTAAAGACCAACCTAGACCACAACTTGACATAAAAATGTAGTAATTAAGAACTATAATTTAAGAGAGTAGTGTGTATTTTCAGATTCCCCCAGTCCAATATGATAATCACTCTATTGTCACCATAGAAATTGTTTGGCTACTGAAAAAGGTTCTATGCAGTTTAGATTTTTTAAGATAGCATGACGGACCTAAATATGCCAAATTCTATTAGGAATCCTTCAGTTATGTTGCACAGAAAAGGGGTACATAACTTGAAAATACATCTACTTCTAATGTTGGTTTTATTTGTGCCATACAGGTTTTTTATTTTATTTTTGTTCGATGAGCCTTAGAGGACAGACAGCCTCAACTTGAGAAAAAATACATACTCTAACTTGTTCAATAGATTTGGGTGAGAGCCTGACATAATTTATTTGTATTATCAGCTGCTGATTAAATAAAATGGTTTTATGGTATTTGACCTCCTTTGATTCCTTTCGACATTTTGTTCAGATTTGTTTTATATTGACTATGAAATTTAAAACAAAACAAAAAATCTGCCACTGACTTAAGGTTGACACTACACCAACAGACACCAACCAAAGCCAGCAGACGTGTTTGTTGGATTTCAGATCAGTGTGTTAGCTCGTTGGTTGGCATTTGTTTTCAGTGACTGAATATGTTCAATCTGTGTTTGTCGGGTTATGGAATGTCGGGGCAGTATGGTATGATTTTTTATGGTATCAACAAACTGATTTAATCTGGTGATTGTTGGTGTCTGTGCAGAGTGAACTAGCATTTAGATGGATTTACAATTAAAAATTTAACTGACAGCCATGATGTCATTGTAATTTTTAAATTCTGAATTGTAATTAATCTTCTTGCATTTATTTTACATATCTATTTAAAGTCATCTATTTTGTAAATGCATATCATAGATCTTATTGTGAATGATTCATCCATGTTTTTTCATAATGACTCATAACTCATTTAGTTAGTTTAAACCCCACCCCTCTACACGCTCACATTAATATTCGAGTGCAACAGCCATATCTCAACAACCGACATTACACTCTGATGCACGCTAAAACATGGAAGAAAAGTTCTGACGCAACTTGTTTCATTGTAACTAAGCCTTGTAACCATGTAACTGCCTTTACACTAAATGGTATGTTGATTTTCATGCACAACCAAAAGAAAAATGGCTGCTGAGCATCACAACAACAGCAAGCACTAGTATTTCTTAATTAGGATAATGGGATGGTGGCATTAATATGGTACATTCATGTCCTGTTGAGTCAGAATCTCATAATTATAATAATTGTGACAGTGCTAAATGCACCATTAAATGGGGCACTTCAGACTTAAAGATGTGATATCAATATCCACAAGAATAACAAATACTAGAAGCTATAAAATCTATAAAACATTCAATTTGAATAAAGTTTAATAAACAATGAAATGGTCTTTTGGAGTGACCCTTCTCCATATAAACTTCTATACAAATATCTTAGGTGACATCAACAAATGTAGTGGTATGGAACAGACAAGTAAGTGTTGTGTTAAAAGCAGCCAGAGGTAGAGGTGGTCTTGTGGTTGAATCAGGGCTGCTGTTCTGTAGAGGTGTTGATTTGAGTTATCAGTGTCTGTAAGACCTGAAGTCTGGCCCTGACCCACACTGGAGGGGACGGGCTGTGGCCAGGCCCCTCTATAGCCTGCAGGGCTTTCAAGGCACTTTCTGCTGTCTGTAGGTATCGCTCATACTCGTCTTCTGTGTTGGTCTCCTGTCTTGCCTTTTTCGGACATGGCTGGCACAGAAGAAGAATTCTAGAATTAGTAAAAGTTTTTTTTCCATCGGTATGTCAGGCAGAAAAGTAAAACATCCTTTCACTCACTCACCTCCTCAGTAATTGGTGTGTGTTCAGGTGAGCTGTTCTCACGCTCCATTTGCTCACAGTGTTTCTCTATTATACTCCTCCACTCCTTGAGACGTTCTAGTCTCAATTCCTCAGACTCCTGCAGTGAGACGGTCTATAGAAAGTAATACAATAATCTATATAAGGAACACAACAATAAGAAAAAAATTATACATTTAAAGTTTATGCATATCTCACTTGTTACCTTACTGAGGAAGTTTAACACTTTGGTTTTGACCTCCTCTGATGTCAGTGTTTGAGAAATCACTTCCTCGTGGTTGGTCATCTTAAAAGTTGAAAAAGAGACGTGAGCTGGATTACAAGTCATCTTAATAGTAATATATATACACACATATAAATAAATAAATGGATGAGATGTTAGGTTTTTCAACAAATAAATATTAATAATAAAAAAAGAGTTCTTGAGAGAGTTTTTGTGTCATGTTTCAAAAATGTATCAAGATTTACTCAAATACAAATTTAACAATTGAGGATACTGCTTGATTAATAAAAAACTACTTGGTTAAAAATGGTTATATAATGGGAAATTTCTGACCTCTGCAAAGAGGCCAAAGGCCTCCAGGACATGATGGAGTATCAGCCAGGATGGGTGAGTCAGGAGACCATTAAACAGAGCACTGATTTTGAGCAAAACTTGGCACTGCAGTCACACACATACATTTTCATTTAGTCATTTCTCTTTGTGTGCATATGAATGAGACTCATTTGTGATCTTAAAAACATCTTACTCATATTCCACTTATACCTGAATATTTGGAGGAAAAAATACTTTTCCCATGGAAGCAAGGAACTCCAAACCAGCTAAAAGTAAGTCATCAGAGCATTTCTGGATAGTCAAACCACTCAAACATGAAACAGCCTGAAAAAAACACCCCAAAAAAACACTTGTACCAAAATAATAAAAAAATCTAATTAACAAAGATAAATAAAGCTTTAACCCTCATGTGGTGTTCGGGTCATTTTGACCCGGAGAAGATTTTCTTTTTCCCGAAAAATACTAGTTAATGTTATCGCTTTGTACTGAAACTTAGTTACTTTATTCACAAATGGTATAACTACTTCTGAAATGTTTTGTGACAATTTTCTTAATTTTTTAGGGGGAGTTTTGTCACCTTGTCACTCTTGTGGTGTTCCCGGTCAAAAATGACCGGACTACAAAAAATAGCTTATAAATCAGTTGTTATGCAATATTATCACCCGATATTGGATTCAATCTTTTTGTCAACTTGTTCTCTTTCAATTAGGACTGGTTTTATATTTCTATTTGCATCTGATTAATCGTAGGCCTCATTTATTTGAGAGTAGGCATCTAATTTTTTGAGTAAAAAAAACATTATTTTTGAATAATTTTGGAAATTTTAAATAAATTCTGAAGAAAATTGCCACTGTTGATCACACTAGTCTACTTTAATATTTCACCAGGAATTTTGTTTTGAAAAACTTTTATTTTGTACAAAATGGCACATTGTTACACTTGTGGTGTTCCCGGTCAAAAATGACCGGACTACAATAAATAGCTTATAAATCACTCATTATGCAATATTATCACCCAATATTGGATTCAATCTTTTTGTCCACTTGTTCTCTTTCAATTAGGACTGGTTTTATATTTCTATTTGCATCTGATTAATTGTAGGCCTCATTTATTTGAGAGAAGGCATCTCAATTTTTGAGTAAAAAAAACATTATTTTTGAATAATTTAGGAAAAATAAAAAAAAAATCTGAAGAAAATTGCCACTGTTAATCACACTAGTCTACTTTAATTTTTCACCAGGAATTGTGTTTTGAAAAACTTTTATTTTGTACAATATGGCATAGAGTTACACTTGTGGTGTTCCACTGGGCCATTGAGGGCCATTGTGGGCCATTGTTTCAATGGGCCATTGAAAGTGAATGGGAGAGACCAATGCAACCAATGAATGGAACAACACAAAATATGTATCATTTTAAAGCTTAGAATCTCAGCTTTTTAATGGATCTAATCACTTTGATCAACTCCTAACATCTGCTGAGTTATCACTCTAAAACTGAGTGTACCCCCCGCAGGCGCCACCTAGCTGCGAAATAAATAATCATAATATTTTTCAAAACTATTACCTTGATCAACTTAAAATAGGTGTCATTTGAAAGCTTAGAGTCTGAAATTTACAATGAATGTAGCCAATTTGATAAACTCCTAAGTAGTGCTGAGTTATTTGCTGATAAATAAAAATAAAAAAAATCATAATTTATAAACTACTTTTTTGTATTACATTCAGCAATATGTCAAATACATCATACAGCTCTGATAGTCCTGTGTCATATGTCATTTGAAAGGTCTCAATGAGTAGAATACAACAAGCATAATTGTTTCAGGCTTTTTTACTAAACTTGAGCAAGGTTTTTCTAAAAGAAGCCCTTCAAGAGACCCATGTGTAAACCATGTATGGATGCTTAATTTTAGACACATTTCCGCTCGTAACTTCATGAAACATGCTCCGATTGTGGAAAATGACACATCATTATTTACAGCAGATGCTTACAATTAAAATGAGTCCAAACTCAACATAATCCATCACTCAGAATTAAAGATATTCCTCATGGAGTTCTAACACAAAAAAATATCACAGACGCACAGACTCACGTAGCCAATCAAGGTAGCTTAGACTTGGCCTTTTTACTTGTATCTTCATGAAAATTATATCGATCATGAAAAATGGCACATCGTTATTTACAGCAGGAGCTCACGATTAAAAAGAGCCCAAGCTCAATATATTCCATCAATCAGATCTAAAGATATTCCTCATGGCGTTCTAACACAGAAAATACCACAGACGCACCTAGCCAAGTATATACTCATGAAGCACTCGCGTTTGGTTTTCGCTCATAACTTCACGAAGCATGCACAGTTCGTAGAAAACTGTACATCATTATTTTCAGCAGACTATCACTATTAAAAAGAGCCCAAACTCAGCATAATCCATCACTCAGATCTAAAGATATTCCTAATTGAGTTGTAACACACAAACCCCCACATGCGCTCACAGAGCCTTGAATATAGTTGTAGCCTAGCACTTATGTCGCGTTTTAACTCATAACTCAATGAAGCATGCATAAATTGTGGAAAATGGCACATCATTATTTACAGGAGATTGTTAAGATTAAAAAGAGCCCAAACTCACCATAATCCATCACTCAGATGTAAAGATATTCCTCATGGACTTCTAACACATGTCTCTCCCATTCACTTTCAATGGCCAATTGAAACAGTGGCCCTCAATGGCCCAGTGGAACACCACAAGTGTAACTCTGTGCCATTTTGTACAAAATAAAAGTTTTTCAAAACAAAATTCCTGGTGAAAAATTAAAGTAGACTAGTGTGATCATCAGTGCCAATTTTCTTCAGATTTTATTTTATTTTTCCAAAATTATTTAAAAAATAATGTTTTTTTACTCAAAAAATGAGATGCCTACTCTCAAATAAATTAGGCCTACAATTAATCAGATGCAAATAGAAATATAAAACCAGTCCTAATTGGAAGAGAACAAGTGGACAAAAAGATTGAATCCAATATTGGGTGATAATATTGCATAATGAGTGATTTATAAGCTATTTTTTGTAGTCCGGTCATTTTTGACCGGGAACACCACAAGAGTGACAATGTGCCATTTTGTACAAAATAAAAGTCTTTCAAAACAAAATTCCTGGTGAAAAATTAAAGTAGACTAGTGTGATCAACAGTGCCAATTTTCTTCAGATTTTCTTCAATATTTCCAAAATTATTCAAAAATAAAAAAAAATGTACTCATAAAATGAGATGCCTACTATCAAATAAATGAGGCCTACAATTAATCAGATGCAAATAGAAATATAAAACCAGTCCTAACTGAAAGAGAACAAGTGGACAAAAAGATTGAATCCAATATTGGGTGATAATATTGCATAATGAGTGATTTATAAGCTATTTTTTGTAGTCCGGTCATTTTTGACCGGGAACACCACAAGAGTGACAATGTGCCATTTTGTACAAAATAAAAGTTTTTCAAAACAAAATTCCTGGTGAAATATTAAAGTAGACTAGTGTGATCAACAGTGCCAATTTTCTTTAGATTTCATTTAATATTTCCAAAATTATTCAAAAATAATGTTTTTTTTACTCAAAAAATGAGATGCCTACTATCAAATAAATGAGGCCTACAATTAATCAGATGCAAATAGAAATATAAAACCAGTCCTAACCGAAAGAGAACAAGTGGACACAAAGATTGAATCCAATATTGGGTGATAATATTGCATAACAAGTGATTTATAAGCTATTTTTTATAGTCCGGTCATTTTTGACCGGGAACACCACAGGAGTAATTGGGTTGTGAACACCACACAAGGGTTAAAAGAAAGGTTCTAAAGATACACAGTAAAAATTGAGGTGAAAGAAGTGGAAAATGACCCACTGAATGTAATGTTAAAAGATCACCTGAACGATGACATGTGGCTCTACACTTTTGATCAGAACAGCTGATAACGACAGGAGTAGCTTCACAGTGCACTGGAGAGGAGGATGAACCTGCACCTGATAATAGTGAAGAAAAACTATAAACCCAGTAACAACTGAATAAGAACAATTATTAATTTTCTCATGCCATCCCTGTAAGTACAACTGATTAACATGAAGGGCCCTATTTTAACGATCTAAGCGCATGTGTCATGGCGCAAGTGCACTTAAGGTGTGCCCAAATCTACTTTTGCTAATTTAACGACGGGAAAAATGGTCAGCGCGGCAGGCGCATGGTCTAAAAGGGTTGTCCCTATTCTCTTAATGAATAATGGGTGTGTTTTGGGCATAATGTGCAAAAAAACAATCAGAGTCTCATCTCCCATTCCCTTTAAAAGCCAGTTGCACTCGCGCCACAGCGGGTTGCTATTTACATGATTGAATTTGCAAGCGGAAAGACTGAACGTGTCTCTAGAGAGGAAACGGATATGCTCGTGCGCAAGGTTAAAGCGCGTGAGCAGACCATCTACGTGACAAGCCGGATTCCACCATATCTTCATGTACACAATATTAATCTTTTACATTGTAATCCTTTTATGTTTAAAGGTCCCGTATTATGCCCCTTTTCACAAGATGTAAAATAAGTCTCTGATGTCCCCAGAGTGTGTATGTGAAGTTTCAGCTCAAAATACCCAACAGATAATTTTTTACAGCATGTTTAAATTGTCATTTTTTGGGGCACAGAAAAACGCGCTGTTTTAGTGTGTGCCCTTTAAATGCAAATAAGCTGCTGCTGGACGACCCAGGGGGCGGAGCTTCATGAGCTCAGTCTCTCAGGACAATTTCATCTCACGGAATGATGATAATATCAGAAACTCTCAGTAACGGTGTTCATTTCGAGTCGGACAATAATGCCTACAGAGTCAGAGTGCTGTATAGAGATGAAACAGGTATAGTTTAGTAGTTTAATTACGGTTATTATAACGTAATTGTCATCTGCTTGTATGTATCCATTATTTATTAATAGCCTACAAGTCTGCTGTCTGAATTATGATCAAACATATACTGATGAGTTAAATAAAGTTTATTGTACATCACACAAAAGATGAAGCGTCAGTTTTACTTCAGAAAATCACCATAAGAGCTGAGTAAACACAGTAAGTTATAAGAAGTGCGCAAGTACATAAACGAATTTCGGTAGAGTTGAGGGAGCATTCCTGTGGGCGGAGGTTAGTCAAAAAACGGTTCTAGTGACGTCATTAAAGAAGGAAGTAGAGGGATGTAGTCCAAACGGGCCGTTCGATGTAGGCGACTTCTGTTAAATAAAATATCTCGCTTGGCATTGAACTTTGAGCTTTATAATTTTACAGATATTATTTATGCTCTAACAGCAAAATTACACACTAACTAAAGTTTGAAACATGGGATCACGAAGAACGGGACCTTTAATATTTGGCTAGTTTGTGTGCTGCTGTGCGTCCCTGTGTGTGTAATAAGCAGAGTGTATGCGCGTTGTGGACCCGCCTATAGGCGCACCTTACTAACGTGCTCTTTAAATAACAAAAAAAAATATTGCGCCATTGACTTTAGACCAGGTTTCAGTTGGTCAATGGGGTTATGGGGCAGTCTATTTCAGTTGCCTCAAAATAGCAACGCGCCAACAATTGGTGCAAATGCATTTGCTATTTAAACAATGTGGCGCAGGACGTGAAAATGATAACTGCGTTGGGCTGAAACTAGCAAAAAACACTTGCGTTGCGCCGTATTGAGCCAGGTGTATGATAGGGCCTATAAACTTAATAAACTTAGTCTGTGTAAAACTATACACAACTGTTCACAAATACGGGGTCGGTAAGATTTTTAAAATGTTTTTGAAAAGTCTCGTGCTCACCATGGCTGCATTTATTTGATTAAAAATACAGTAAAAGCTGTAATATTGTGAAAAATTATTACATTTTAAATTAACCTTTCTATTTTAAAGGTATAGCGGAGGATTTTTTTACTTCCGGGTGGAATGCCTATACTATTGGTCCTCCTAATTGTCAATCAAACTTCATGAATTAATTGAGCAGAGTGCGATCGCAAATCAAATAGCCGTGCTGCAGTCTCTGTGTGTCTCTCAGAAATTAGGGCTGTGACGAGAGTGATATGAACTAAAATACTACATCATACACATTTTTCTACAATTTGAGTTGTCTATATATAGGTCTATTTATACAGATATTGGCTCCGCTGCACACCCCTAACTGGGATACATTTGTTCAGGAAACTTTGATGAATAGAAAGTTAATAAGAACATCATTTTAAATAAAAAAATCTTTACTGTCACTTTTGATCTATTTAATGCATCCTTCCTGAATAAAAGTGTCAATTTCTATTGGGGAATAAAAAACTCTTACTGACCCCAAACTTTTAAACAGTTGTGTATATATGAAATCTGGTCACCTGGTTGCTACTCATGCGACTCCACAGCTGAGAGATGATCTTTACAGAAGACAGCACACATTCAGCCTGCAGGCTGCTACCTCCCATCACCAGCAGCACACAGCCTAGTATTCGGTTCTGGATCACAAAGAGAAACAAGAGATAAAAGTGGGTAAAGGGCATATTTATCTTTAAGGCAAGTGGTTTTTAAGAGCAGGGTGTGAGATATAATTGACACACTGTGGATGTGTTAATCAACAACACAAAACCTTAAGCATTGAAATAAAAATAAAAGTCCCTGAGTTTTCCATGGCCAAAGTTTATAAGTGCAGGCTTTTGTTTTGTGTCCAAAACTTTCATCTTAAATCTACAACAGCCCTTATCAGAATTTGTTCAGGGTAAAACACATTCACAGCCTTGGAACTTAAATCTGGATCCAAGCCTCTCCACTTCCTCTGCCATTAGATGAATAAACAAGGGTGTCTTGAGTAATGAACTGTCGGTGGTTAGTGTTACGGTCTCGGACCTGTAAGCTCCTTCTCCTTTGCGGTTTGCCTGTTTGTTACGTCTCCCCTATAAGTGAGCGGAGCACAGGTGTGGCGTGTTGCGGGTGATTGCTCCAGGACCGCGTCTGTTTGTTTCCAGTATCCTGGGTGTTAAAAGCTCTCCAGACCTGGTTGAAGGAGGCCGCCGCTTCTCCTTCTCTCCTGCACCGTTTTTGCTGATTTTGTTTCCTTTTGCATGACACTTCATATACCCTGATTGCATACGTTTTCGTTTCTTAAGTTTAACACTTACACTGACTTTATTTACTTTACGTTGCTCATTCTTTATCTTTAATAAATATATTTTTGAAATCAAATAATCCGCGTGGTCTCCCCTCTCTGTTGCATAGGCCGGCACATGCTGTATGTAACATTAGGTAGAGTTTATATGCCAGCATTTTTGATGGTTGTAAAATCAAGGCCTTATGTGATTCAAAATGATGGCAAACATCCTGTTAAGTATTAAAAATGTATGTGGTGGTTGGTGGCAGCACTGTCACTTGTTCCCTCACCAGTCTCGGTATATCTCCCAGCCTGTGGCCACTATTCTGCCATTCCTGCAACACAACAGAAGCCCTGGCGAGCACCTCTTCCTCCACCTGCATGCGTGCCTCCACACACAGACACCTCAGCAGAGTGTGACGCCACACACACACGTTCTCCTCCTGAGAGGGAGGGAAGCGCTCCACAAACTCCACCTGTCACAAAAACACTTCATCATACTTAGAAATGCACCATTTTGCTGCCTTCAAAACAAAGACAGAACTGTGGGAACATAAATAAACTATTAAACTATTAGCAAGCAAAAAAAACTAACAAACTCATCAATGTTCTGAGGAAGTATTCTGCAGAGTCGTGTTCATATGCTATATCTGGACAAGAGAAAAATAAACTAACCTGGTGTTTTGGAGTCATGAGAAAGAGCAGGCGTCTAAGCAGCAGGGTCAAGTGAAACAGCTGATAACCCTCACCAGGACATGACCTTATCTAGACAGTACAACAACAATACAGGTCACAGAAGCAACTAGTTCTCTACTAAAGGCCTTATATTTTATGGAAATATGTTCAGAAAAATATTCAAACTGAAAGAACTAAGAAAAATGGGTCCAAAGAGTATTGTCACCTTCAAAAATGTCAATAGATTTAGAAATAGAAAGATGCAATAGATTATAAAATATCAAGGATTAAGAAGAAGATAGGAAGATAGAAGATAGAAAAGTACAGTTTTGAAATAACACAGTAAAGGCATTTATGTTACAAAATATTTCCATTTCAAACAAATGCTGTTCTTTAACTTTCTATTAATCAAAGAATCATGAAAAATTGTATCAGTTGCCACAAAAATATTAAGCAGCACAACTGTTTACAATATTGATATTATTAATAAATATTTCTTGAGCACGGTTTAGCATCTTCAAATGATTTCTACAGAACCATGTGACCCTGAAGACTGGACTAAATTATGCTGAAAATTCAGCTTTGCCAAATGAATAAATACAATTTTTAAATATATTAAAACAGAAGACTGCTATTTGATTGAAAATAAAGTAATATTGTGAAATATTATTGCAATCAAATAAATGTTGCCTTGGTGAGCATGATAAGAGACTTTTAAAAATGTCACTGGCCTCAAACTTTTGAGTATGTGTGTGTGTGTGTGTGTGTGTGTGTGTGTGTGTGTGTGTGTGTGTGTGTATAAACCATAGAATACAAGTTGTTCATCCAACACTTAATTAACGACATTTACAATAATACCAAGCACACAAGACAAATGCCACAAGAGTGTTGTGATGGACAGGTGTGTTCTTCCCCATGTTCTTTTGACACTAATTGTCAGCTCAGTCTGGGTGTAAGAGAGAAAAAGGGTCCCCTGTGGTCCCTCATCCCAGACAGTTTTCCAGAAACCCACAAGAGCACAGAAAAGGTCACATTCCCAACAGACTCCACTCACCAGGTGAGCAATAAGGAGAACATGGTGAAAACACAACTCGGCCGTGCCATACCTGAAGAGAGAAAGAGAGAACACAACTCTGATATTGTACATAAATGTGTACTTCTTGTATTCTTTAGTGCAGTGCAGTAGATGTTTTCTTTCCTCCTTGCCTAACGTTGACACAAGTCTTAGTAAAGGATGGTTATCAATATCACTGCGGGGGTAAATAGAAAGTTCTAAATGACTTAACCACAATGACAAAACTTTGGAATTTTCTAATATATTAAACACAGGAATGTCCCCTGATTATTCATGCTCAACGTTACTGTGACAGCTCTGGAAAGTGGTAGTCATAGAAGTCCGATGGTCTATGCTCCTGGGTGTGTGTATCTGTACTTACCGTGCCAGGAAACACCAGACATCTGTGGCCAAGACAGCCGTCTGTGTGTCTGCCTGTAATACGGCAGCTAATAGTGACCGCTCCTTGAAGAAGGAAACAGAGAGGACTGCAAGATTATGAGATGTTTCCTTTTACTGATGAAATATATTAATAGTACCTGCTATTAGTCACTTGGCCAATAGAAAACGATTTCAGCATTCAATATCTAATACTACTTTGGGCATAAATGGGAGAATTTAAAAGCTAATATTAAAAGTAATGAGTCATCTTTTCTTTCTTTGTTTTCTCTGAGAGAACCGTGTTACCATAAAGTGATCATAAAAATAGCATAAGAAAATAATTGTCAAGAAGACACGTCAAGCTGCTACTGTGTCTTTTCAAGACAAAAGGTCTGAAGTAATTGTATACGTCACGTCATCCAGAGAGAAACGTCAAGCTTTGTTAGTACACAGAATTCAATAAATGTTCAAAAGAGATCACTGACCAGTGGAGCGAAGTGTTGCGCGGGCAGCACAGCCACACAAGCACACATATGCACACACACATGCTGGTGCAGACTGACTCTACCCTGAGCCTGCCCTCTCAGCATCACCCCCGGTAACCACACTGGAACTGCACGCTCCAACATACAATGTCTGAAACTCTGCAACACAGCCTCAAACACAGACCATCTGAGGAAAGAGAGAATTTTTGCTGGTATTATGTACTTTGGCCAGAAACACTAGAAAACAAATGTTAATTAAGTATGGACCATTTTTACAATACCTGGATAAACTACAAATATATATAGAAGTACATTAAGATTTTAAAGTTTGGAGTCAGTAAGATTTTTTTTATTTATTCAGCAAGCATTTGTTTTATTGATGATGAAAAGTGACTGTTACTTAGTTCACCCAAAAGTAAGTGGTAAATAAGTAGTACATTATTTTTTTTTCCGCAAACAAAGCACTCACGAACTTTGTGTTCCGAAGATGAATAAAAAAGTCTTATGGGTTTGGAACAACACAAGGGTGATTAATTGATGACAGAATTTTCGTTTTTGGGTGAACTAACCCTTTAAGACTTCAACACTACTAAACAATTTAAAGTCACAAATTATCATATCACATTTCTCACACAAATATATATTTTATACATTTCAAACTTAAGACTACTGATTTAATTACAATAAATTTTATATTTTATAATAAATTATACTTAATTATAATAAATAAACTGAAAATGTTCGCCAAGCCAATTCTGGAAAGGCTGTACAGTTAATAATGCAATAAACTCAACTGCAGCAATGTTGACTAGTTTAATTGACAAATTTATCTTGCTAAATTAAACAATTGTAAAGTACCTGGGAGTTTCCTCCGAAAACTGGCTGCCATCACTCCAGAGCCGCAGCGCCTCCTCTGGCTGGGAGGAGAATTTACCCAGTATATTCACCAGTAGCAGACACTGTGGTAGACAAAGCTCTGTACTGCTCTCTATAATACACAAACAACAAAAAACAGGTCTGGCTCAATTTTTACATTTTTAAATGTTTACGAAAACATTCGGAAATGTGTACTATGCATTAAGCCCTGCACATAATTTGTTCCCTCATTGTAATATAGTTAAATATTGGCCAAGATTTAACTAAATCAAGGGAATGAATTAAGTTTCGAAAGTACGGAATGTTTTTCGCTTACCTATGAGCCTGTACAAATAAACAGAATTTTCATAATAACTAACATCACAGACATAAAGTGCAACTCCACATGTTGCAGTGAAGGATGCATTGCCCTGTAATAATGAAAGGCCAAAAGCGATTGTTCAATTTAAATAACCTAGAAGGCACAGGATGTACACTCAGCAATGTGTCATGGACAGTCGGTCTCTCTGCATTTCTTATATAACCATGTCCTTGACATGAAATAAATTCATCACTTAATCTTTTCACCCTCCAGAGACTATGCAGAAAGTTACCAATCACTCATATAACAAACAGCACAACAACCTTAATGACCAGGCTGAATGATATATGATCTTGCATTGGACAACATTTTTGGAGGAAATGTTAAAAAAATGTTTCAGGGTTTAAGGGGACACTATGGAAGTTTGCAATAAGAAGCTCACGGTGGTCTGGGTCCAGGACAGACTGAGCAAAGGGTTGGAAGGACATCAGCTGTGTCAGCATGACATCTAAGGGAACCAGGACAGCCACTCTCAGCTCCTCACTGAGGGCAGGAGGCACAGATGGGGCACATACGGATGGGGGGAACTTGCTAAGGAGGGCAAAACCACAAGTTCAATTAGACAAAATGGACAAAACAAGGAAGGGGAAAATATGAACTTTGACGTTATATTAAAATTAAAATGTTGAGTGTTGACCTTATGCAATATATATTTGATTACCTGTGGATTTGGAGATACAACTGGTGAAATCGACAGCATGACTTGGCAAGGAATGCTTTAAATTCCTATCAAATGTTCAAAAAAAAACTTTATAACTTAATAATCATGGATATGATGAATAAATTATTTTTTCCCTTAGTTACCTTTGTATAGTGGACTAATGTGTTGGCAAAAAACCTACACATCTTTGTTGCTTTTTGGAAAAGCTTGTATTCTGGACAGTGCAAAACTTCCTATGAGTAACAAAAGGAGGAAGGCAGATATCAGTTGACATTTTCTATAAAAACACTTGCTTATTATTACTATCCAACAAAAAAGTCCCTGATGCATATTTCTAGGTCACCATTATAACCATTTACTACATGGCTTGGTTGAATTCTAATGGAGGATGCGGTCTGTTATTTCTTGATAACAGACCGCAGCTAAGAATGACACACCATTGCCATGAAAAACAGAGCGTTGCTATGGACACAGGATTCTAACCGTAGAGACAGAACGGACGATTTCCTTTAGCGGAAGCAATACAATCGTTTTTAAATCAATAAAGTCCTTTTTAAATCAATATTTTGTGTCAAATTATTGATTTATTTGGTAGGTAGCCATGTAATAAGCGGGATAATGTAGAGCGAGGCGGTTGTTATAGCGAATACAACATATATATATATATATGTGTGTGTGACATGGACACTGTTCTGTTGAATTTTAACTAGTGGTCGACCAATATCGATTTTATTCATTGATATTTTAGAGCAGAGTGGTCGTCTGGTCGATGGCTAATATATAGCCGAAATATATATAAATAATCACATAAATAACACATGCATAACAATTGCTTAAACTAAATTTATTTTACTTAATATTTACTAAATTAGAAAAAAATAAATCTGTACGTCTCTCATACTTTAGATGGAATCTTCTTGATTTTGTAATTAAATTGAAGCATTTTCAACAAATAAAGAAATTGTTTAAAAAAACTAATTTAAATTAAATTAAATAATAATAAAAAAAAGAAGTAAACACTCTAATGAACAGGGCACAGTAATCTGGCAAGTTTGTGTGCAGTCTGCACACTGGGAATTAGGCCTGTCGCAATAATTACTATATCGTCTTATTGCACGATATATGGACATGACCTCAAAAAATTTTGCTGACACAATTTATTGCCCATTATGTTTATATAAAATTATTGTCATCAACATTTTAGCCGATCACACGGCTTCTGTCATCTCATCTGCTTTTTGTGTAAGAGGAGAAAGCTGGGCTCAGGCAGCTCCTCCACACACACAGATCAGACACCAACAGGTGAAGAAAAGACATTACTCATGGCATTATAGTTTTTTCATGACAACTACAGAAAGTCCAAATGGACACTTTTTAAAGCCGCAATCTACCGTTTCAGCTGCAAATATAAATGTGACAGCGTGAAATGGAGCACGCTCACCGATAGCATTCATATTACTGATTGTTTTCCTGTAACGGATATGACAGATGTGTTTGACCGTTGTGCTTGCGTCTTTTGCAGCGTCTCAAGCATGACACGGTGTTATAAACCTGTTAAAAGTTAAAATGCGTCTCAAGAAAAATTTATTTTGCAGTAGGTCTGATGAGGCATCTTTGCCTATGTTCATATGGACATCTGAATGAGACACTTTAAAACTCAAAAATGATAATGTCAAACATGTTAGTTTGTTTTTTCTACTTGTTACTTTGCACTTCTGTTAACAAAGATTTTTATATCATTTATTCAAGTTTTTTTTTTTTTATCATTCAATTCAAGCATCTAATTATTCTTTAGAATTAAAAGTTCTTAGTTATTTGAACATATTTGAACTGAAGAGTCTACTTCACCTGTAGGTCTGCCTGTTGGATCTGTTGAGCCAGCTCAAGACAGTTCTGGACAGACGTACACAGGTCTTCACACAATGAGAAGGCTATGTCAGTGTGATGAAGCTGATCTTCTAGAAGAGACTGGTACTTCACGCTCTGTCTGAAACCAAATACAAACTGTTAGTATAAAGTATCATTTATTTCTTCATACAAATTTTTAATTTAATAAAGCGTTATTATATTTAATAATATAGTATTTTTTTCCTACTATGGAAATCAGTGGCTACCGTCAAATGTTTGATTACAAACATTCTTCAAAATATCTTCTTTTGAGTTCAAGAGAAGAAAGAAGCTCATACAAGTTTGGAACAACTTGAGGGTGAGTAAATGATGACAGAATTTTTGGGTGAACTGTCCCTTTAAACTACGCAGTTGCGGGGTCCACTTGTTTAAGCAGCAATGAAAGGAAAAACAGATCCGAGTGGGAGCGTTTTACTGAAATATTTAAACAACCAATCAATTGCTGGGTATGTGTTATGTAACGGCTGTGAAGCGCTGTATGTATGTGACAATAAACGAATAAAGCCTCTATCCAGTGCATCTCTATTCATGATGCACATTATACTCACTTAATGATAAATTTCCATGTGTTGGCATGTAGTGCAATGTCCAATCTGGATATGATCGAGCATAAGTCCAGCAGACTGTGAATCACTGCAAGGCAAGCCAAAAAAAATTTCTAAGTAACTATTGCAAATTACATCCATCTCTTAACTAGAGATAAAACATGCATGAAACAAACTGAATCTTTCCCTCACATAGAAAAAACACAAACCTGTGACAATATCCGATACTAGCTCCTCAGATGCAGTGTCCTCCAAGTTAATTTTGTCCAATAGTTCCATCAGACCCTTCTGCAAAGAATAGGCCTCTTTAAAAAGGCCCTGAAGTAAATCGCCCACCAATGACAGCCTTCCACTGTACATGACCTCACTGTCCTATAAACACATCAACATCATACTGAAATTAACAGCAAATACAATTCTCCACACTTTTATGTTTGCGTTAAGATGATGAGGTGTACAAGGAGGCTCTGGGTGCACAGAGTTTACTATAACATGAGGATTTATTAAACGCTTTTTCAGATACGCAACATGAGTACTAACTCATCAGCAGCAAGTACACTTAACCAAATCTTCAAGGGCTAATTTGCATAAGCTGTACTAACAAGTGCTATAGAATACATTGTCTCTGGTTTAGGCATGTGCCGGTATCAAATTTTCATGCTGCGATTAATTGATTGAGCTTTTATCACGGTATACGGTATTATCACGATATTTTAATTGCTCCAGAGAAGCGGATGGATTGGGGGGGGGGTGTAGAAAAAACAACAACTTGCATTACATTAGGTGTAATTGTGATGGTCAAAACATTTGGTAACTAAACAGAATTTTACACAATATTCACGATTTCAATTCAATTCTTGGGATTTGATTTCAATCTTGATTCAATATTGACTCTTTGGAAAAATATTAGGTAGGCTACAGATATTATGTATGAGGCATATATACCTTTCGGTAAGTTGCACTGTATCTTTAAATAAAAAGTAACAGAGGATCGGTTCACTTGAACTGAGGCGCTACAGCGATCGGTCACGTCACATTTACAAGCGCCAAAACGGTATTTATTGTCTGAATTTCATAATAAAATGGACAGAACCTGAGAGCTGAGAATTTTTTTCATATCAAAAGTAACCTGCTCTGTCTAGTCTGTCGGTGTCAGTGTCCTCCTTGCTCCGTGATTTTTCTCTGCGTGAGAAAATGGATGTGTGGCGCGAGAGCGTGTGAAAAGTGTAAATTGCGTGAGTCTCAGTCACGGCGAATGCATAGAGTTGACAGCCCTGCTTTTAGAAGGGGGATAAATCGTCGGCAGCTTTCCTCCTTACGCCATGCTTCTTCTCCATGTGAGGATTCATTACATTAGACTAGAGTGCGCACTGTGCCGCATGCACACGTGGGGATTGTTTACATCAGAGTTCGCACGTGTTTCGCGCAGCATATACGCAGTGTTTGTTTAAGCGGTTGATGGAAAATAAGCTAATGCGCGTTCTATAAATATAATTTCTGATCTATTATTTTTCACGGTATTTTGAAGTGCCCGCGATAACAATATCGTGCATATTCATTACCGCGATTTATCGCATTACCGAATACCGGCACATGTCTACTCTGGTTCATAGCAAAACGCAAGAATACTACACCTAGGCCTGTCGCGATAGTCAATAAATCAATTAATCGCACGATAAAAAAAAATTAGCTCGATAATTTTTCCGGCCGCGATAATTCCATTTGCATGCTTGTTTGTTTTCCTCATCTGTCTCTCTCTCTACCAAAGAGACTGGATGACCACTCTCGGTTCCTTAGCTTAGCGTATAGGAGGAGTGAACCCTCTTGTCAGTTGCATGGTCTTTGTGTGGGGAGGCGGCGCCGCGGCGCTTGTCAGTCACATGGTCTTTGTGTGGGAAAGCGCCGGCGGGACTGCCGGGAGAGAGAGAAGACGCTAGTTGTGAGGGAAAAAAAAGAAAAACATGGAATTGGTTTCAAAGCCAAACGCGACAGCGAGCTCGATCTCATGAAAATGCGTATCTATACCACGAATGTTATTTCTCGTGCCATTTATACGCCAAAAATAGTTTTTGCGTGCATATGATACGCACTTTATGGCGTGTAATATGCACGCACTCCTCACCCCTAACGCCGGTTTCACACCGCAAGCGTCAGCGGCGCGTTTTTTTTCCGGCGTCCATGTTATTCAATGAGTGCATTCACACCGCACGCAGAGGCGTAGCGGCAGTGCTTAGCAGGAGCAGAGCAGCAGCAGCAGTGCCGCGATCGTTTCGGCGCCTGGTCTATTTTTGCTGCGCCGCTTACGCTGAATTAAAGTGACAACGCATTGATCATGGCCAAAATACACCGCAGTTTTACCCAAAAAGTGCATTGATGATATCTATTGTGTTTTAAACAGTCAATCAAATGACCAACAGCAATTTAAAAAGAAAACAAATGTCCAAAAACAAACTTGTTGCCCGAACAATAAAAACAAAGACGAACCAAAAGTTATATAAATGAAATGATTAATAAAATAAGCTACTTGACAAGTCTTTTCTCTTAAATGTATTTGAAAACGAAATAAAGCAATGCCAACTTACCCTGATTATAGAGTACTCTGTCTATACACACGGTGCGGTTCAGCCGCGCGTGACAAACGCTGCTAGTGTGAAAGCAAAACGCTCGTGTCCTGCTCCCGCTCACCATATGCACTGCTCCTGCGCTGCTTACGCTCTGCTAATGCGTGCAGTGTGAAACCGGCGTAATCCTAAACAAGTATTTTCAGTGCGTAGCATATACACGCAATAAAGCGCGTCTCCATCTTCCCGACAGTAAATTACACAATCACTCGGGCGTTTGTTTAGTCGACAAAATAACAGGAGGACAGTGCAAAATGCTGTGGTATCCTGTTGAGGCTTTTTTTTTTATTTGTTTACAAAGGTCCTAACCGGCAGTTTTGCCTGTTATGGAATGTATCACTATTTATGTCTGAGCCTAATGTTTAATATTTTTTGAAGTGCAATTTTGTTTACATCCATTTTATTTATTGTTTTTGGTATTTATTCAAGTGAATTTTTAACAGACACTGAGAGTCCAATGCTTTTATTGTTTTTGGTTGTTTTGTTCATTTTTTGTGGATATTTAAAATGTGTTTCCATTTTCAATGTTTAATATTCTTAAGAAATAAAAGTTTATAGATCTTTGAAAAGGTGTACCTGCATTATTATGCCATTTTCATTATATTAGATGAAAATGGTCTCGAACGACAATATTATCGTTTATCGCAATAATTTCTTGGACAATTTATCGTCCAGCAAAATTTGTTATCGTGACAGGCCTAACTACACCACTATAGCACAAACACACTAAAACTGCCAACAGCCTGTTTGGTGAATTTACAGGTCATGCCTGATGGTGCCAAAATATGTCCAGTGTACAATTTAAAAATAACGTACCTTGCAGTGCTGGAAGGTGTCTTTTAGGACTCTGAGGATGCAAGAGGGCAGAGAGCGAATGTTGTCAAAGGAGACAGACTCTTCAAAGGAACTGACATGACGCACACAGCCAGAGAGTGACTCCAGGGTCTGGACCATCATCTAGCCAAAAACACATCAGCAGAAAATTCTATGAAGAAATCTGTACCGCTGTACATAAGCTTGAAATATTATCAAATAAGGCATATTCAAACCTTCAGTATATTTCTCAAAAATACATGCAGCTCTGTGTTCTGACTAGAAAGGCTTCCAATTTGCTTGCTGATTTCTTCCAAAAGACCTGCAAACACTTTTACCACCTGTGGATTGATCATGACAACATATAAAAACGTGCCTCGTGTTGAATATTTCAAGCTATAGAAAAGGAATGGGCACAAGTACTCCAGTAATTGGTTTGGCACCATTTTGGGCAATACCTTGGGGTCTAATTGGTTAGCATAAAGACAGCATGCCATCCATACCAGATAACTAAAGTGAGACTATGACTATGGAAAGTGGACAGTGAATCACTGCGATTAATCTCATATAGGATGCATTTGGAGTTTGGAAACATATAGTTCATTCATCTGCTACCAAAGTGCTCCAGTTTACCAGTGTTTTCAGCAGCTGAAACGACGTCACAACATTTTTGACTTTGATTGTTTTTTTTAAAAATAATCTTATTTCTTTCATTGCATAAAAAAACATTGATAAATTGTTAATAATAATTAGTAGTAGGCCTATTATTTTTCTCGTACTGTTTTCATTGACAGTATGGTTTAATTAAAATCATTTCATTATCGCCATGATACCCCGAGTACTCAAATCATGTTTTTTTTAATGAGCTATCAAATACTTGAAAGGATTTATTTTATTTTTTAAATAGACATTTTGTGGGAATTTAAAGATCAAACCTTGGGTAAGACAGTGGAGAAACATCCTGTCTCTAATTCAGATAAAGAAAGATGAGGGAGGAACTTGCTTGTGATTATTTGCAGAATATCTGTGGAGAAAAAAATAAAATAAAAATCAAACAAAGTAGAATACAATTCACCAGAAATTGATAAAGATCAGCCAATTAGATATCTCAAAACCTAACATGAATAAAGGTTTACATATAGGCCTATCAAGTAAAATAAAACGCATGTTTGGAGGCACCTGAGATGTGCCAGTTCAGAAAGTGAGACACTGAAAACAGTTTAGACTTACTTGTGTGCTCTTCCCAGCTGTCAGTGTCATGATGCATGGCGTGCATGTGTCAAGGCCAGTCTTAATCATTTTTAATACATGACAGATAAGGCAGTCCTAAACAATCAAATACATGTTTGTAACTCCTGCCTACGTTCATACATTGCCTTAAACTACTAAAGAAATGAATTTGAAGAGGTACTCAATAAAGGATATAACTAGTTTAGGTAGGACAGTTTTGAGTTCTTGTTGACAGGTCTCCTGGTTCCACTGAGAGACCTCATCCAAAAGAGTCACTTGAGACATTGTGGTAACTTTTTTCAAAACACACCTGTGTTGAAAACAAAGTTCCGATTTAAATCGAATTTTTTATATTTACGTAACAAATGTATCGATGGCCAAACATGATTAGGTGGTAAAAGGTAACTTAACCGTTATTTTATTCGTTCAATTTGCAGGTTAGACTAACTTACTACACTAACAACTACAACTAGTTTCATACGCCGTTTTCAAACTAATAGCTACTTAGAACTTACCAACTCAATCAGATGGATACAACAGCGCTTAATAACAAATGCATGTGATAATTATGGACAATGATGAGATCCTGAACACATATTTAGGGCTTCTGTTTTGAATTCTCCTCGTTTGTTTCCTTCTGTTCTGCCGCAGTGCTGGGTGATTACATTTGCCAGCACTGGATGGGGTTTCCTTATCAAAACGAAACCTGTTTGGAGACTGTTTAAAGCTATGTGTGCCATATATAACGAGAAACAAATCATATTGGACCATTAAGTTTTTGTTCGTTTAACTAATGTACTTTATTAATAGTACGGTGCTTACGAATTCCCCTATAAACTTGATATGGTACAGCTCCAAACTTCGCGCCGTTTTAATTCACCTCATTTACCCCGCACTCTACGGTGATTGGTCAGAATGTGGTATACTCCATTTATGGCCCAATCACAAACGTAATGTTATTTCATCGATGTACGAGTCGGTGACACAGCGCAACAACGGTGAATACACAATTTTATAGGAGATTTGTCCGTGAAAGTGCTGGAAGAACATTTTTCGTGACACAGACAAACGTATTTTCCCCCCAGTGTATCGTCCATGCATGCTTCCAGTTAAGCTCACATTTCTCACGTGTCAGTTCAGATCTATGGATTTTATTAAGCTTGTATTTCTATCGGTGTATTTTTATTGTGTAAAGTGCCTTGAGAAGCTGCTTTAGAGGCACTATAAAGCTTATTACTTATACAACCCGAATTCCGGAAAAGTTGGGACGTTTTTTAAATTTGAATAAAATTAAAACTAAAGGAATTTCAAATCACATGAGCCAATATTTTATTCACAATAGAACATAGATAACATAGCAAATGTTTAAACTGAGAAATTTTACACTTTTATCTACTTAATTAGCTCATTTAAAATTGAATGCCTGCTACAGGTCTCAAAAAAGTTGGAACGGGGGCAACAAATGGCTAAAAAAGCAAGCAGCTTTGAAAAGATTCAGCTGGGAGAACATAGTGACTAATTAAGTTATATAGGTCTGATATCAGGTCTGTAACATGATTAGCTATAAAAGGTATGTCTTAGAGAAGCAGAGTCTCTCAGAAGTAAAGATGGGCAGAGGCTCTCCAATCTGTGAAAGACTGCGTAAAAAGTCTGTCGTGTCCTGTGGGCCAAGACTCATTTAAAATGGACTATTTCAAAGTGGAATAGTGTTCTATGGTCAGACGAGTCCAAATTTGACATTCTTGTTGGAAATCACGGACGCCGTGTCCTTCGGCCTAAAGAGGAGGGAGACCTTCCAGCATGTTATCAGCGTTCAGTTCAAAAGCCAGCATCTCTGATGGTATGGGGGCTTGCATGTTTTGGAAGGCTCTTTGAATGCTGAAAGGTATATAAAGGTTTTAGAGCAACATATGCTTCCCTCCAAACAACGTCTATTTCAGGGAAGGCCTTGTTTATTTCAGCAGGACAATGCAAAACCACATACTGCAGGTATTACAACAGCATGGCTTCGTCGTAGAAGAGTCCGGGTGCTCTTTCACCTATAGAGAACATTTGGCGCATCATTAAACGAAAAATACGTCAAAGACCACGAACTCTCAAATTCCAACACCAAAACTCCAGCAACTCATAGCCTCAATGCCCAGACGTCTTCAAACTGTTTTGAAAAGAAAAGGAGATGCTACGCCATGGTAAACATGCCTCGTCCCAACTATTTTGAGACCTGTAGCAGAAATCAAATTTGAAATAAACTCATTTTGTGCATAAAATTGTAAACTTTCTCAGTTTATACATTTGCTATGTTATCTATGTTCTATTGTGAATAAAATATTGGCTCATGTGATTTGAAAGTCTTTGCTTTCATTTTATTCAAATTTAAAAAACGTCCCAACTTTTCCGGAATTCGGGTTGTAGATCGCAGATCTTAAGTCCCAAAAAGGAGTCCATGGATTCTGAACCAAACCATAAAGAGACTGAATGGTAGCCTACTTAAATATTTATTTTTAAAAAATAAAATAAACAATATTCATTTTTTTGCATGACTTTGGCTCTCCCAGACTTGAAAGGGACCAACTTGGGCTTTTCTCTCCCACTGGAAACCTGCAGAGGACAAATAGAGGAAACCAGTCAACATAAGTCAGGATATGAACTCAGTGTCCTTTTGGGCTAGGTCACATGCAAGATATACCTAAACCTTTGGATAACACTATCTGTCCTCAATCCACAGCAGCTACACACCCGATCACTTCCATCAGAAGAGACCCATCATGAGGATCGCAATTTTCCCACTTATTTGAAAGTTCAGTATAGGACTTCTTACCCATGATTTTCAATTAAAGAATACGTAGCGGAGTTCACATCAGGGCCGGCAGTGGCCACACAGTTGTCCACAAATATACGAAGGGGAACATGGTTGTACGGCTTCACAGATGTCTGAATATTCAAGTCGTCACCCAGGAAGAAAACATTCAAAGGCCTTTCAAACATCCAGTCATCTTAAAAGAAAGACACAATCACTGTAAATAAACTAATAATGAAAATATAGAGGAAGGCAAAACAAACCAGTCATGAGATTCAGAGAGAAAACCAGAATGTCCTCTGCAACCTTGGTGGATATAAACGGGATCCACGTTGGCTCCAGGTCACACTGCTCAGTGCTCACATTCTGTCTCCTGTAGTAAAATACTTATTTATTCATGTCCAAAAGACTTGAAAGGCAAAATGACATTAGTAGTGCTGCAAGAAGAAAAACTTGACCTGGGGTAGTAGCATTCATCCTCTGACACCTGTGAAAGGGAGTTTAGAATCAGACAAATACAGCAGGGCTTTGGCCTCACAGGCATATAAGCAATTCAGTTAAGAAGCCACTAGACATACAAATATCTCACCACCACACTCCTGAAGCGCCGAATGAAAGATGAGGACTCTGGCAGCTGCATGTATGTCCACAACACCACAGCCCCCTAGGGACATAAAAGAGGGCTCAAGGAGTTGACCAGTACCAAAGAAGTCCAGCTTCACTTCCACGTGTACCCCATCTTCCCAACACTGGACTGCTAAGCTCTTAGAACGTTTAGGCTGCTGAAACTCTAAATTAAAATATGTCTGTGCTGGCTCTTCTGGGGACAGTGGGAACTTCCAGGTCAGCTCCTTGACTGGGCCCTTGTTTAGACTGAATACTTGAAGGCGTTAGGCGGGCCACCTGGGGTCTGAGATTGAACACCATAAGGGGCTTGGATTGGTTTCCGCTGCTCCCTAAGATGAGAATAATCTTTTTGAGGCTTTTGCATCAGCACCCGGGGCCAAAGCACCCTAGCCTTAAGACTGGTACTGTACACATGATCAAATGCAACCACCAAGCCCAAGTATACATTGCCTTAGTCCCATTATTGTAACCACCAAACAGCCACATTGCAGTAGCACATTTTAGCCCTTGTTTATAGTGCCATGAATTCTGTCCCCTCCCAGCCCCAAACAAGATTAATTGTTCAGTGGACTATCCTAATCAGAGAATCAATGTCTCACTTGCATTAAAGTTCACTCATCAAGCAAACACTCACAACACAAGCAAAACTCAATTAAAGTCCCCCTGTAGTCAATAATTTGATCCCTTTAAACTTATCTTAATCACCAAAATTACATATTTTAATGTTTTTTTCCTGTGAAAAAAAATTTTCTTCATGCCTTAAGATATCTTGAATGTAACTCTACTCCCTTGCTTCATTTAGTATAAGGTGATCTATGAATATGCAAAGTAACTCGGCCTCCGATCACACCAGTTCAGAGATCCACTCGATCAACTTTACTAAATGCACACACACTTTAGTAAATGCTGCACAATAGTATCGCTCTTTACGTCAGACACATAGCGGTAATTAATATGATTAGCATTTTGCTTGACTACATTATCAAACAGCTAATAATGTGTTGCTAATGTTGCTAACATCATGTTCCCGTTCGCTATCTCAGACAGCTGCTTTCTAAAAATCAGCATCCTTACAAACGCTTTGAACAACTTAGAACGTCAGTGGAGAAAAGTTCATCATAACATCGTAATATATACATAATTCACCTGCAATATTGCTAAATGTACACGATTTTTCATATCAACAGAAAAATATACCAGGATAACCTGGCTTCTCTTGATAATCCCCTGCTTTGCAGCATAGTTAATGATATGCTAAATCCCATGCGCATGTTAACGGGATTGGTTACAAGGTACTTTGTGACGTAAGAGACACTGGCGATTTCAAACCTCATTTTTGAGACTGTCTTTGGTTCACTGCAGTTTTATAGAAAATACTACACAAATGGTGTTGACTTTTTAATTTGCACATGGTTTGTCTTAAAGCATATAAAATAGACATTACAAACTTTACCACAGGAGGTATTTAATAAAATGAGAAGAAACAATGAGAAACCACTCTTGATTGTAACTATTTTGAAATTTACAGTATTTGACCTTGAAGTTACTGAGTTTTCTTGGTGATATTATTCATATTTCTTATACCATTAATTTCTGAGCTCTTATCTCCACCACAAGTTAATCATCAACTTTTTCATAATTATATCTTTATTATTTGTAATTAAGACAGATTTAAGACTGATTTACTACAGTACACATTCAGATGGATTTAAATTCTCCAGTGGTTCCTGTAAGTGAAGGCAGGAACAGTGAGCTGACTACAAATTACCAGAAAACACTGTTACTGTCTGGAGAATGTATGTTGGCTGCCAATATTGTGTTCAACTATGCCACACCTCTCAACTTCAAAGTGACACTTTCAGTTTTTCATTTAACATCCTTGACGGTAAGCGCGAACACATGCGCAAGCCACATGGGAAACAAAAACCTATTAAGAGAAGGCTAATGAAGATAACATCTACAGGAACTTCCAAATACAGCACCATTATGTTCAATCCAGACTCCAAACGTGTCACAGGAAGACGGAAATTTCCCAAGGAAAATAAAACGCAATAAATTACAACACTTTTCCTTGTTCAGCCTTACTACATATTTTTTTTTACAAATACAAAACAATACTTACCTTGAATTAAAATTAATTACTAAAGCACAGGCACTGACACTGTACTAAATTTTTTTTCAAAATTATAGCAATTTTTTTTGAGAAGGCCATTGCTCAAACAAATCACTTTGCACTGGCACCTATTATGATAACTTTACTAGAACCAATAATACACTATTGAATAAAAAAAATCCACTCTGGTCATTTGAATAGCTTTTTCATACACCCTAAACAAAAATGGTGCTAAATAGCACTAAAAGTGATTAATTGGCTTGTAATCAGGGGAACCACTTTAAGTGCCATATAGCAGCTATCTCATAAGAGATGCCATATAGCACCTTGATTGTTTACAATTGCTTCAACAAAAATGGTGCTCAACAGTACCCAACAGTGGTTCTTTGGCTCATAATAATAGGGGAACCACTTTTGGTACTATGTGGCACTTCAGAAGCTGTATAGCACATTTGTCAAATGGTGCTATATAGAACCATTTTTTTTTTTTTTTTTTTTGAGGTAGTAGGGCCGATTATCATGCCAGAAACTACAATTGATGAGTCATTATGCTTCTAAATGACACTTTTACTTAAAGATGGATAATTAATTATTTTAACGTTGTTTTTCTAATCCTATCACCAACTAAACTAAGAGACTAAGAGAGAACCTTTAAAGAACTGTAGGGGCTTAATATAGCATGCACCTTAACCACCCCAAAGAACCGCTGAAGAACCAAACTGGGCTTAACAGGTTCTTCAAATGGTATATAGTGGTGCTATATAGCACCATAACCACCACAAAGAACCCCTGAAGAATCGCTGACAAACCATTTTTTTTTTAAGAGTGTAAGGCTGTCTATGCTCTCTCATGTAACCTCTTAATGCTAAAAGACAATGAGGGTCATATTCGTTTATTCCTCAGGATACAGGAAATTAGTAAAAGTTAGACTATTAGACTATTAGACTTCAGAAACAGGATGGAAAAATCCCTTATGCACAATACACATGACATTGTATGAGATCCATTGAAAGGGTTCTACTGAAAATCACATATGTAACCGTATAAATGTATGCTAATGCGTCTTTT